>NW_003547199.1:10687-12470 GCF_000090795.2 Amphimedon queenslandica | reverse complement strand
CATTTGGGCCAGTGTAGCTACATGAAGTATACAACTGCTGCTTAGAATCTTCTACTATATCTGTAATAAAAATAATATGAGGCCATTATTACATCAATATTTATAATATCAAAACATGTACAGGTATATACATGGACAGTGAAAGGAGGATTCCTTTTCTAACAATTTTTCATTATAATACCCTTTACAATAATAATAATACATGGTATTTTGTCGAAAATGGCTAAAAGAAAATTCTCAATTTTTATAATTTTTTCTGATACACATACATGCTCTTATGTTGTGTAGTTGATTCCGATCAAAATTGGATTTTTAACAAATTTTTAAAGTTGCTCCAAAATTGGGTAAAAGTCCCTGTACTATATATAGTACATGGTCCCGGGCCAAATTTCGCCAAAATTAAAAAGGAGAGAATTTGTCATTTTTACAATTCTTTCTGATACATATACATGTTCTTATGTTGTGTAGAGAGTTAGAGCCAGTTCCAGTCAAAAAATTTGATTTTTTTATAATTTTAAAAAGTGGCTCTAAAATCGGGCCAAAGGCCATGAACAGGATATGTACATGTACATGTATGTATAGGATTATATTTTAATACAATAGCTAGAAAAGAACTCATCATTTTTGCACTTTATTTTGATACACACACGGATTTAAAAATAAAATTAGAACATTCTATTTCCTCATTCCCCTCCTCCTTTCCTCTCTCTCTCTTACGTTTAGAACACTTTGCTGCAAATGGTAGACTCAACTGGTTACAACCAGTGGTGGTACATGGTGTTGAGTTATTTGCCTTCAGTTGTTGCTGGAGTTTAACTAAGTGCTGGTAGTGAGATCTGTTTGTGTCCTTCAGTTCTTTTTTAGTGTACAGGTCAAGTGTTGCTGTTACTCTCTTTAATTTTTGCTTTCTTTCAAGGAGACCTTGTTCCAGTGTCCTCTTTCTGTAGCAGCGATAAGCAATGTCATGTTTATTGCCACCTTCTGATGGTAATAAAGCTGTGATGAAAGAGAGAGAGAGAGAGTAAAATTATAATTATACATGTAACTTTTCTTTCCTCTTTAATCCTTGCCTTTTTCTCTGGCTCCTCCTACTGCCTGCCATTCTTGTAAGAATCTTCGTCTTCTCTCTTGTAAGAGGTAGCCGAGACGAGACAGCTGTCCCATGTACAGCATACGGAGTCTCTCCATTTTCCCTTTGTAGATAGAGAGTGCTTCTTGCTCAGTCCACACTCCAGCTGAACTACATAGAAAGGAAAAAATGGAATATTAATTTCATATTTCATATAAAAATGGGTACTATCCCTCTTACTCTAATGGGAAGTTGTCCATGCTAAGTACATATTCAGAGTCGCTCTCATTCTCTCCTTTCCAAGTTACTTCAACGTGTGGCTTGTCTATTTTCTATTTGAGTAAAGCGATCAAGCAATCAAAACAACAATAATTAAAAATATAATGTAAAAACAGCACAAAAAAATAATGAGAGAGAGAGAGGGATAATTATAATAAATTAATGAATACACACATTGTCAGGTACAAATTGTCTGGACAGTTAGAATTGCTGTTTGAGACAATAGTGTAGAATCTATGTCACAGTAAATTGAGTTGACTGGAAAAATAAATATACTCAATGGAAGCAATGCATTACAATAGTCTGACTGACTTCATTATAATCCTTTATTAGTATATTAGCAACACCTCGTGATGCCACAGTATCATAATCATTTAAGAGCTCAACAAGCCATAGAAATAATGATCCATTAAAAGTAATGGCATTTTTCAGTTC
>NW_003547199.1:8724-10144 GCF_000090795.2 Amphimedon queenslandica | reverse complement strand
GCGATCTGTTGATGTAAATTATTTTTGAAGGATCTATTCCAGTTAGTTCAATGGGACAATGAAAGTGGGTCCTTAGCAATACCAGGTTTAGCATACACTGATATATGGATACTGGAACGCTTACATGTAGGATCATCTATAAACTTGTCCACTACACATTGACGTATCTATAATAATAGGTACCAGTCATACTGTGTATTATACACATGTACACTGTACATACTTGCATTGGGGATTGGTTAGGATGTACAGTCCATCCTGATTCAAGTGATGGAGCATCTTGTAGACACAACTGAAGGATGCCATCAGGTTCATTGTATTTGAATTCAGAAACAATTGGACCATCTTTTTCAGCTTCAGGATGTTCATTCTCTAAATACTATAATTTCTAATTGAAATGAAGTTTTTCATAAATTACATGTACATTACATACACTCCAAAGGACGTCTAAATCTTGAACAACAGAAAATATACTCATCCACTGATTAACTTCTTTCTTTTCATAATACATCATTCCAGTGTATAGTAGAGTGACTCCTGTATAAGAATTATAAATTAAGTAATAGTTATAACATGGCTTCGAGGGATATATCTGATATACACCGAAAATGATATTCATAACCCCGAGGGCGTAGCCCTAGGGATTATGAATATTATTTGAGGTGCATATCAGATATATCCCGATCGAGAAGCCATGTTGTAACTAACTCATTCCATTGGAAGGCATAATGATGAATGTTAGGGATGAATGTTAATATTTATCAACATAAAAGCGCTCTACATCAAGCAGAAGTAGCACAGGATGGTAATAACTGCTTCAAGTGGCGACATCATTTTATGTCTAGTGATAATTGTATATTCATTGCGTTGTCAGGAAGTGACATCATACTGTATCTAATTTGAGACCCACTATATAGCCTTATGCAAATTTTTGGTTTATATAAAGACAGCCTATTTTATTTCAGTAAAGGAGGAGACTTGCAGGGGCTTTTCCTGTTCTTTTGCCACCGACCTCTCGGGACAAATCTGTCCTGAGGCAAAAGGTCAAAGGTTGCAGATTTGCCATTTCAGGGCAATATTTCATACTTCCTAGGGAATATAGATATTGCCCTGGTATCACATATAAACCAATGTGTGGTCCTTTCATCTTATGGCTTCCTATGGAATAAAACATAATAACTGATACCTTTGTCTTCATTTGGTTTTTGTTTCACTTCATCTTCAGTTGATTCATTGCTAACATCAGATGCACCTAATAATACAAAACCTCATTATGAATGTACTTAATTAAAGGGTATCTTTACCCAAATTTGAAATACTTACTTTATGACCTTAATATGATTACTTAACCATAATAATAATGTGTTCCAAATGATCAAAGGATCAAAGGAAATGATCCTTTATTCTCATGCCTTGTAAT
>NW_003547199.1:6466-8714 GCF_000090795.2 Amphimedon queenslandica | reverse complement strand
GGATCATTTTCCCCTATAAAGGAATCATAGATATTAGAGTACTCTAATATCTATGAAGGAATGGAGTCATCTGCAAACATTCCTACTATGACGTCACGCTTAGCCACACCCACCGACAGGAAGTAACATTGCAGGAAGCAAAATCACAACATTTTTCGTGACTTTGAAGGCTCATATCTCAGTAAATAATTATTTTTAGACAGTGGGATTTGGAACACATTATCATTATGGTTAGGTAATCATATTAAGGCCATACAATAAGTATGTCAAATTTGGGTAAAGATACCCTTTAATTATACAATGCATACATACCAGAAGTGGACTCAACTTTCTGTACTTTTTGATTAGAGTCATCAGTTACTGATTCTATTATGAAAATGAAACTTTATACAACACAATTACAGTCACACATACCTTCAGATAGTCCAGTATTTATTGGTGAGGCAGTTCTCTCACTAGTCTCTCCTGCTCCATTACCACTATCATTATGTGTGTCATCAGTTGATCCTATTATTGTACATTATTAATAATAAAACACTATTTCCATCATACATGTACCTTCAGGTGGTGTCTCATAACCTTCCTCACTCTCACTGTCACTAGGTGTGTCTCCATTACTCATCTCAGCTACAATACCCATACAGCAGAACTGCTCACGCTTTATTGATCCGTATCTTTTCCCAACTCTAAAAGATCCTCCTTCAACTATACTGAACTGGTAAGGAGACTTCAGTGGAGCTCTCACAAACTTGAGGCAACCAGTCTGACAAGTGTTCCTTAGATCCACACAATGTTGTAGCTCTATTACCAGTGGTTTTAATAGTGCCTTAGATACTGATATTGCATATACTGCACTCACTAGCACAGTACCTTTGGGTACCTTGAAATTACCACCAGCTAGTGCAGTAACAGCTACTTCAGTATCCTTGGACACTGCTCCTCGAGGACACTCTAATCTGAATCCATATTTCTCCCACTGGAGTGAGTGAGACCTGTCTCCTTGTAGAATAAAGAGCTTCTGTCCAGCTATAATGACACTAGAGTCTAGTGAATCTGAAACAATACAGACAAATCATATCTAACAAAAACATAAAAAAACAAGATTGAGAAAGATTCTGGAGCAAAATTGTAAAATAGAAATAGAAACAAGGACACATAGGATTCCGAATGACAATGAAAATATGAAATGAAAATCCTACTCTCGTGCATGACGCAAATTCCACTCTACAATGTACTTTTAATGTTATTATGAATCACCTTGCAATGTAGGGTAGAATTTGCGTCATGAGAGTAGGATTTTCATTTCGTATTTTCATTAGTCATTTGGAATCCTGCATGTCCTTGTTTCCATTTCTTTTGTTACGATTTTGCTCCAGAATCCTACTCAATCTTGTTTTTTAAAATTTTTAGTACATAGGAAGATAATTAACAATTAATTTGTAAATGAATAGAGTAGCTATTTATATTAGACTACACAAACTTACTATTATCGAACCAGTAAGATTGCCTTGAAGACAATTTCTCATAATTAGAGCGGCAGTAAATAAACCCATCACGAGTGAAATGAATGTGATCACAACCTCCTGAGTAGAATCCAGTTTTTAAATCCCCAAGAGACTCCTGGCGATAACGGCAAGACTCAGCTGCTTTTTCCAATCCAGTGGATACCAGAGAAAGTATCTCATGACAGAGATTAGGTGGACCAGTAAAGAAAGCCTCAATAAAGCAAATTCTATCAAGCAACACTAGCCAACCTTTTTTATTATACTCCAATCCAATGGCGTTACGACGCTGTTTAAAATCCATAGAAATGAGAGAGAATGAGCGACCAGAAATGAGCGAGTTTACTAATCCGGTAAAGAGGCCATAAGGTACAGGCTGGGATCCATTACCCCATGCTAGTGCTATTGGGTCTATGACCTTCCTGTAGTCTCTCTCCTCTTCTTGTGATAGTGCTGACCAGGGTAAAACACATGGGATAAAATACTGTGAATTGCCAGGTAACTGACAAACTATGAGAAGATGAAGTAAAAGATCAATGAAATCCTCAGCAGAGAAAGAGGAAGATGCCGTACATGCAGCGAATTTTTCATCCAAACACTTTACTACCTCTAAATCAAATACTCCATCTTCTTTAAGCCTCTCATGTGAATGAGGGTGTAGATTATAATGGAGGGAATGGTGAGAACTAAGATTATCAGCAAAGGTTATATAGACCAGTGTTGTGAGGGTCTTGAGTAGTGGCTCA
>NW_003547199.1:0-3614 GCF_000090795.2 Amphimedon queenslandica | reverse complement strand
TGAAAAGCAGCATGACCACCAGAATCAATACAGAATGTCCAGTGAGCTCGATAATCTTCTTCAGAGCAGGACTCGGTTGATACTTGTGATATGATATCATAATGAACAGAATGAGTAGGTAGAGGTGAATCAGGCAAAGGAGAAGAAGCATCAGAACTTTCCGATGAGGTACGACTAAATAATGATGTAAAGGCTCTTTGTAAAGAAGATAGACGAGAAGGAGGAGTAGGAGGAGGAGGAGTAGAGGGGGGATATGTTGATGAATGTTGCTTGGAACTTGGTAAACCTTCCTTTCCTTTCAGCCTCTTAGCTAAGTGGGTGATGAACTCTTCCTCGCTGACTCTCTTCATTGAGTGAGAGCTGTCAGTCTCCATATATCCACAGATGGATCCTCTTACAGCAGGTGTCACTACATCAGTACTTGATCTTTCAAGAGGAGGAGGCTCATTTAGTATGAGATGCTGGAGACACGTCTTTCCACTGCCTGGTGCTCCATGAATCGACATACGTGTGATCTTTAATTTGATCTTAATGTCTGTCGTAAGAGCCTTCCTCATCTGGGACTCTGAATCATCTGTTGAAAAAGAATCAATTTAAATAAAGACACAAGGACATCTGCTTTATTATCATAATGTACATGAGCTGGAAATGGCCATGCATTGGTCAAAATAGGCAATTAATAATGGAAAATTGGTGGTATTCACATACATTTGTATGCTCCAAAATACATCTACTGTAAAACTCCCAAATGCCAATTAAAAAAAGACAACAATATTAAAATCAAATAAAAATTAATAATTTGAGTTTACCTAAACTTGAGAAATACTGAATTAGATGTTCATATTTCTCTTGTTTTGCAACATCTAAAGCAGTCAGTCCATCCTATATAGTGAACAAAAACACTAAATATGTAATATGAACATATATCATAAAAGAGGAAAGTGAACTACAATTACTTTCTCTTTTTTTCATATAGTAGTACCTCATTAACAACCTTCCAACTAGCTCCTCTACTAACAAGTAACTGTACAATATCCAGCCTTCCTGTACTAGTAGCACCCATTAGTACAGTAGATCTACTTTTCTAATAAAAAACACGGAAAGTAAGTATGCAAGGATAAAGGAAGCAGAACATGATAATAAAATACAGGTAATAGACAAGATTTGACTCATAAAAGAGAAATAATTAAAAATGAGAGCCTACTTTTGTCAGAAGATTCATATCAGCTTCATAATCAAGAAGAACCTTTGTTATTGTCATGCTTCCAAAAGTAGCACTCCAAAATAAAGCTGACCTATTATGCTATGTATAAAAATAAAACAATAGCATAGCATAATGAAACAATTCAAAACTGATGCTACAATAAAGCAGACAGAAATATACCGTATAGCTGAAAAAGTTTGTGGGAATTATATTTTTCAATTTTGTACTAATATAGCAAATTCTAATGTACATGTACTAGTATGTGTTTTTATGATGAAGAGCATACAGCAAAATTAAATTCCAGCAAATATTTCCAGCTATACGGTAAGTTATGAAAAATTATAATTTGAATGGGTTTGGATTTTACAATATTAAATTAAACTTCAGAGTCTGATGCTTTAATATGACATCAATCTAGCTTATACTACACATATAATTTCAATTACTTCATCAACAGCATCAACATTTGCACCAGAACTCAACAGTAATCTGACAACCTCCGTCCTATTACTATAGGCAGCAATAGACAATGGAGAATGACCACCCTGAAATAAAAATAGAGAAAGGAACATGTAATTGCCATGTAAAGCAGGAATCTGTGTGGGAATAAAAGTCTGTTTCAATTATAAGACTGGGGCTACATACATTAAGGAAATATAATCCTGTATAAAGTATAGGAGGTCCCTCAAATAAAAGCCTGTGCACAAATTAAAGATAAGATATAGAAGCCCAAGAAAAAAAGCATATCATATTCATACAATATAACAGCAAATAAAATAATATGCCTCGAAGCTACACATCTATTTGACACACCCCTTATCCCTTTAAAATATAATTTATATTTTGGAATAATCTGAAGCAAAAGAACACCATTTCTAAAGAGCTTTTAGGAGCCCAAGGGTAGTGCTTCCTGTGGCAGCTTTAAAGCACATACAGTACTGTATGTGTACATGTACATATACATGTAGCAGGCAGCTTTAAAACTCATTAAATATCTAAACTATCTTACCTGTCCTTTTAATTCAATATCAGCACCATCTTTTATTAGTCGATTGGCTCTCTCCACATCACCATCTAAACAGGCAAACCAAAGCTCTAAATCCTATTAAAATAAAACAAACAATTTAAGTTGAATACTGTAAACCCATTAATAATTACTATCCATTTATTTTAACTAATTAAACCATTGGCTTAATTTCATTCAAGTTAATGGACATAAATATGATTGTCAATGTGCAATTGGTTACTTTAGTTGTAAAAATCGTTGAAATTAATGGACGTTAATATATCCACCATTGCAAAAACGTTAAACATAAAGGTCATTAAACTAGAAATCTAGCAGCAATATAAGGCAGATACACCATCCAAAGACTTCTCCAGCAGCTAAAGAAAGGCTTTAGATTCAATCAAAAAGCGATGAAGCTCGATGAAATTGCTATAAAAACTGTGAAAGTCAATAAGCTTTCTCATCTTATTATTCGATAATATTACATCTAAAGCTGAGTAAAGCAGCTTTACAGACATATTTAGGCAAGAAATATGTATGTTGAACTAGGAGACTAATGATGCATGCTTTGAAATCAAAAGATGGATAGATCCAGTGCCATATAATTGCTTTGCTACCTTAGGCTCGCCCCTTAATGTTTTACATTTGTCTAGTATCTTAAGTTTTAAACTTTATGGTGGAGCATGGCTTGATTGAGCCACACCTTTACATTGCTGCAGCAGCAGTGTAGCAAACGTGCTGAAGCTTCTTAACCAAACAAACTACAATTAACACAAATTGTGGTGAGGGTACGCACCTTAAAGCTCTCATTTACTACCAAATCAGTACTTGTAGTGGGGATCTTTCCCTCAGATGATGTGATCTGCATGACTGAAGAGGCCTCAACCCTCTATACAAATACAATTTACACTTGAAAATAATTAATTATCATACTGAGACTGGCTCTATTTTAGCAGTGGATTCAATCAGTGGATTAGTCTGACCCCACCTCTTCGTTGTGCGGGGGTGGCACCAGTCTATCAGTGGATCTGAAACATAATATGAAATAAATCATTGTTAAAACCCATGAGAGGTATTTATAAATTACCTTCTTCATTGCCCTCAAAATCTTCTGTAAAAATAAAAATAAAAATCATTTTATACATACAAGTACATAATTACCTTTTTCATTGGTCCCTAGTTCACCGAAATATTCTGTGAAATAATAGTAAAAAAATATAATTTTATACACTGCATCATCTAACCTTTCTCTTCCAGAGGTAATTGAATTACAGTAACTCCTTTATCCTCTAGCTTTTTCAATATAACTGGATCCTTAAGATCTCTTGAGACATCATCAAGAATACATGGTAGTATAGCATAAGTGATGATAATGCATTTCTTTTGTAGTTGTTTTAAAAATGT
>NW_003547197.1:16227-24799 GCF_000090795.2 Amphimedon queenslandica | reverse complement strand
CTCACGTTAGCACAGACCTCAGATAATAATGTGGCGGTGATGTCACGAACCTCGTTATGGCGGATAGATGGAAAACCACCAGCAGGGCATGATAAAACATGGTCCAAGGAGAAATGTTGACCACAGGTGCAGTCAGATAATAATAATAATAATAATAATAATAATAATAATAGTAATAATAATAGTAATAATAGTAATAATAATAATAATAATAATAATAATAATAATAATAATAATAATAACAATTGCAACAACAATACATAATTATAGCCTTTTCCCACTAATCAATAAGAATGCGTGGAATGATGAAATACACATGCAAAAATAAAATGGCGGAAGGTTACAGTTCTTCTTAATTTCCATAACTTTATTCTCTCTCTCATTACCTTTAAATAATTGTATTTTCAATGGTTTACTGCGTCTATGTAGATAATCAGTGATGAGTGGTTGGAGTGAGTTCTGATTTGATTGAAGTAAAGACTCATTTATATCAATACCGATAAGTGATTCAATGTGTCTGTGAAACTTTAATGATCTGAGAAGCTTGCATTCAGCACAACCCATGTCTATTACCTGTCGGCATTGAGAAGGTGAAGTTTCTTGAAAATTTTTAATTCATAAATGTTGCTAATAGCAGTAGTAAAAATTAATGCTATTATTTACTTTCTTTGGTTCTGTTTTTCTAGATAGTTCCAGTACGGCTCCATAACGTTGCTGGTATACAGGTGGCCTGAATAAAACAGTAGCAGCAGCAGAGGCGTCCTCCAGATCATCCATCATTCATGCAATAGGATTTGTCCGTATTCTAGATACACGTGAAAACACGTGTGGACATGCAAGTTTTTAAGTAGAAATGTTTTAGTCAGCCCTTCCATAATGCTAATAGAAATATCCTTCATAGCCTTGCTAGCCAGACCATTCCAGGCTCAGCCTATAATGACTTAGCTAGTCTAGGCTGGAGAAATGGTCTACCTGAGCAACATGTATTTAAATTAGCTTTATAAATTCCTTATAAGGCTTGTTGTAGCATTTTAGACTACATTGCATGCAATCATAGATATTATACGTACTGGATTGGAAACATCACAGGAAGCCAATATTAAAAACTCCTGAAACGTCACTTCCTGTTAGTTTTTCGGGAGATGGCGGCTAGGAGTTGGTAGTTATCGTCAGTTAGTGTTTTACCTTGGACAGATTTGAATCCAATTGTTGCTTTACTGTGTTTCCCAAGTAACTAGTATTGTATTAAAAAGCTAAGTATATAAATTGCGTGCTATCATCTCCCACAATACTCACAAAGATGTAAATTTATGTCTTTTAACACCTTGTGGGCACATTTTCTTAAAAACTAAGCATAGAATTACTTTGAATTTTTGAAAAGATGTGATCTATATGAGTCTGCATGTACTAAACTTGGCATTTTGATTAAATAAGGAAGGGTTTTAAAGTTATTAGCTTTTTAATGTTTGTTATGTGTACCCCATGGTGGGCACATTTTAGGCCAATCAAGTGTATATGATGGATATTTCTTGATTTAGACATAATGTTTAAGAATGTACTTGTGTACTAGTGATGTCGTTTTGTTCAATAGATGTCTTCAAATAGGAGAAATTATGAAGTGAATTGGAAGGAGACAGGAGGTTAAAAATTATTGAAGGTGGTGTTTTACTGCCAATTGAAGTAAGTCTTAAGTTGATCATCTACTAAAAAGCATTTTGTATTGATTTATGTCATACTAGGATCAATTTCATCTGTTATATGGTTTAATGGTAGGAACAAAATACCTTTGCATGCACTGTCTACCATATCGAGAAAACCAGGAGCATGAGTCATCAGCAGACTGTAATCATCATTAATAATTGAATCTACTTGTTTGTGGCATGTCATCAAGGAATTCTACGAAGTCATCAACAACACCTCAGTGATATTAATAATACATAGTTATTTTTAATAAAATTAAATTTCAAATATTATTGGTATGTATATTTTCTCTCTTTTATATTTCCTCTCCTTTGTTTCCTTCACCTTTGGAGTTTAAATTAAAATTCTCATGTTGAGAATATTTCCAGAACAGTCTTAAAGGTACTTGCTTAATGCTTCAGCCTTCAAATAATACTGTCACAATATTTTTTCCACGTGGGTAATGATGTCACTTCCTGCGAAAAGAGCATGTGACCATCCGGTCTTGCCCTGTTTCCAATCCATGTACGTATAATATCTATGATGCAATTATGCCGGCGTACTCTTAGGAACTTATGACAGTTATGAGCTTATAAAAACACTGATTGCAATGAAGTTTTTCTTTCCTTGTACCTTATTAAGTAAATATTGGCAGATACTATTAATAGACTGGACATTTGTTACTATTAATAGATTCTTTTCAGCAGAAATAATAATAGATTGTTCACCGTAATCAGCCTCTATGCTGGTCAACTGTAAACACCGCCACCACTGGCCCATCACTGAAGACAATATAAGAGCGGTGTCATATGAGGTGCAATGGCTACAGGATCAGAATCATCACCAGAATATGCTGCACTAAAAAAAATGTTCGGTGCTCTTGTTAATAATGTAGCTGACAATGCTCCTGTTATTCCCCCACTAAACGATGACCTATTTTCATCTAACCTCATTCCCAAAGCAGTATTTATTGCAGTTCAAAATCCTGGGCCTAGAGCTACTCCTTATGACAGATGTAATGACATGCTTACTCCAGTACTAGCAAAAGTTGAAAGCAATCCTGCCTGCTTTTATTCATTAATTGAATCATTAGAATATGTGGAATTAAGTGATATTGTTGTGAAGCTAAAGGACAAGTTACAAAGTCAGTACAAATTACTTTAATGTTAAAATTTTGGAAGTGTCTAGAGCTCCGGTAACCGGACACAGTATGCAGTGCTAGAGCTCCGGTAATAGGGGCGTCGCCCCTATATATATACTGGGGCTACGCCCCAGTGCAGTATTAATAATACACTGATTTATATTATAGAAACCGAGTATAAATACAACAACCAGCGTTGATGATGCAGCAGGGTCGTGGTGGTGCAGTGGAGAGGCTGGTGTGGATTGCACGGATAGGGTCAGGGGTTCGAATCCGGTCAGGACTACCGAGTAAAACTATGCTGCAGTTTTTGATTTTTTTCTTTTTTTTTTATGTCTTTTTTTTGCAATTTTTTTCTTCTTGGCTTTTTTTGGGTCAAGAAATAGCACCCTCTCGTACATCTTAGCCTCCGGGGTCGTAGGGTTGGGATTGGGGTTTAGTGTTTAGTTTTTAGAGCACCCTCTCGTACATCTTAGCCTCCGGGGTCGTAGGGTTGGGATTGGGGTTTAGTGTTTAGTTTTTAGAGCACCCTCTCGTACATCTTAGCCTCCGGGATCGTAGGGTTTTGGGGTTAGGGTTTAGTGTTTCTTGATAAAAAGACTAAGTTCCATTTTGCACTATTGCGCATGCGCACAAGCTGTTTTACGGAGAAAAACGGACTGCCGGAGCTCTAGCATTGCAAACTACGTCCGGTTACCGGAGCTGTAGACACAGCCTAAAATTTTATTTGATACTATGTATAATAGGTAGAAAAAGAGCATATGAAAGTCAAAAAGAAAAGGAAAGAAATGACACCCAAACTGCTTCAGGTACTGATGAAAAAGCCTTGTATGAAAAGTTTGAAATGCCTGTTATTTTATAGAATCAATCAACACTGCTGGAGAAGTAGATCCACTGCCCTTTCCATTAGTATCTATACCTCCAGATCTTTCTTATACTACAATTGGAAAGATGACAGAAGGCTTAGAATCAGTTAGCATTAATGTAGCGGCTACAATTTTGCTTGATCAGGAATTAAGTAGTCGATTTGCACCAGCGCCACCAAGCTCATCACCACATTTGCAACAATTTTGTGAACAAGTTTTTAACTACGTAAAGTATCATCGAAGAAGTTATCCTCCTGAAGTTGATGAAGAACCCAAAGAAAGTGAAGAAGAGGCTCGTGATTTGTCTCCAGATGATATCAGTCGTGTTTTTGAAGTTGGAATTTTTTTCCTTGCACTAATAGCATTATTTGAAGCTGAGACTGAAACATTAAAGGCAGCAGTTAGTTCAGAAAAGCAGCATAAAGCAAACTTGCTACATCATGCTTCAAAACATGGATGGGTTAATGTAATTGGCATACTAATTAAAAAGTATGGCTTTGATCCTGCATCAGTTGATACAATTAATCAAACAGCTGTTCACTACGCTGCTAAACATGCTGAATATGAAGCATTCAAAATTCTAGTTGCAAATCACAATTGCGATCCCATGTGCAGAAATTCAAAAGGTGAAACCCCACTACTATTTGCAATTGAATCTGGCTCCATTGAAATCGTTAAATATTACAAGACATTGCCACTTGGCTGTGATGGCAATACTACTTATAATGGTAAGTCACTTGGCATTATTGCTGCAGAACATGGTCATATTTATATATTAAAGCACCTCATAAAAGAATGCAATTTTAATGTTCAAATTTGTAGCTCAGAAGGCAATAGTGCTCTTGACCTTGCAGCTAGATCTGGGCATATTGATATTGTGAAATATTTAATCTCAGAATGCGAATGTGACCCCAACAAGACAAAAAATCGGTGGCAGCGAGAGGACCCAAAGAAGCCTCTTCATCATGCATCAGAGAAAGGCCACATTGATGTAGTTAAGTATTTAATTTCAGATTGCAAATGTGATGTACATGAGGGGCATGATACCCGTGGTTCAACTCCTCTTCAGTATGCTACAAAGAATCAACACTTTGAGCTAGTTAAATACTTTGTTTTAGAATGCAGTTGTGATGCTGAGTCTGCACTTCAGTATGCTGCAGAACAAGGAAACATGGATGTATTAGAATTCTTGGGTAAAAATTGCAGCAAAAATTCAGAATATAGTATCTGCCTGGATGCAGCAATTAAAGAAAAACACACCCATGCTGTCAAATACCTTGTGGATCAATGGGGTAAAAAAGAGGATTTATTTAAAAAATTATTTGAAGCAACTCGTTCACGTAGCTATCTCAAAGTGGACTTTTTGATTACTGATTGTAAAGTTGATCCAACTACTATAGATAGCAAATGAAGAACACTATTGCATTACGCTGCAGAAGATATATATAGTATGAATGGTTTGCTGGTTGTACAAAGTCTTCTTGCTGCTGGACTCGATCCTCTGAAAAGAGATAAAAAAGGGGACACTCCAATGGCCATTGCTGGTAGGAGTAAAACTAAGAAGGCAACCAAATTTTTTTTTGAAGCATTTGCTAAAACAAAAACAATGTATCCTGTTGATTCTTACGTGAATGTTCTCATAGTAGGAAACAGTGGAGCCGGAAAGAGTACACTTAGTAAGGTCATTGAAAAGACTGGTAGTCCTATACCTAATTTAACAAGATACATCGATGAAAATGAAATTAAACCACTTACTGCAGGTATTGTTCCCATTAACCTTAAAAGGCACCATCAGCTTCAAAATATTGTTCTCCATGACTTTGCTGGCCAATCGCAGTACTACCTAAGTCACACTGCTGTTATTGAGAATATCCTACAAGGATCTGCTGCTGTTTTTATCATTGTAGTAGATGTATCAAACAGTGATTATTTAATACACCTTAAGCAATGGCTTGCAGTTGTTAGGAACGAAATACAAAAAGCAAAAGGTGATTGCAAAGTAATTGTAGTTGCAAGTCATATTGATTGTTTAAATTCTGATGCAGAGAAAGAGACAACTATAAAAATAAAGAAGGAACTTCCTAGAAATGATGATGTTATTGTATATTTAGATTGCCGTAGGCTTTCTGGTGTCGACTTAACTTCATTTCTCAAAAATTTACAGAGTGCCTGTAGCTATATTCGTGATAGCAATAAAAAATCACTAACATTGTATTGCCACATGATGTACAAATTACTTCAAGAAAGTGAAAAAGATATCTTAGCTTTAAATGACATAGCTGAGGATGCAGTAGAAAAAGATGATCAATTTTTTCTACCCACTCATGATGGTAAACAGATCCTTGGTATACTGTCTTCATTGCATTCAACTGGTTTAATTTACTACCTCAATTGTGAAGATGACAATGCAGAAGTATGGATGCATGATAATACATATATTCAAGTTGCTACAAATTGCAGGATATGGGTCGTTAAAAATAAGCAAGTATTTTTGCAACATGTAGATGGTATCCTTTTTTCACCATTTGAAGAAAGCGAAATTTCTGATAATGGCATCATTACTGTTTCCAAACTTGAAAACAAGTTTCCAGAATACGATCCTGTAATGCTAATTAGTTTTTTGGAAGACATGGGACTATGCCATATGGTGTCTCCGTTTTTCTTGATACAAACCAATCTTGTGGAAAAGGGTCAAATTAAACTAAAAGACATATTATGTCTATTTTTCCCATCATCTGTGACCATAAAAAGGCCAGTTATACCTCATGAGTTTGTATTTGGATGGTACCTAAAATGTACAAATGTTCATGATTTATTTCCACAACGGTTCTTCAATTCTCTATTATTGCACTTTTCTATGAAATATGCAGTTGAAGAAGCTTCCAGATCTGGACACAGAAAATTCCAGTGCTCATTTTGGAAGAATGGCTTAAAATGGTCTAATAGGAATGGCATCACTACATTGCTAGAGCTTGTTGATGAAAATCAATGTGTTATAGTTTTAATGTCATGTGGAAAAGGGGCAAAAAAATCAAAGATGGTTATGCTGAGAAGACGGTTGATCAATGATGTTTTGGCTATTCGTGGAAAATATTGTCCTACTCTTGATACAGAAGCATTTGTCATTGATCCTGATAATTTGAAGTACCCTATTGATAAACCAAGAACAAGAGTAGTGTATTGTGTCGAAAACTTTATAAAATTGGGGAAACAGGATTTCATCAACCCAACACCAGAAACATCAGAATCACAGGGAAAGCAAGTTTGTGATGTGCTGCCCAATGAACCAGATTATGCAAATCTTTCAATTTTTGGTGGGGATGAACCAAATGACAAGGTAAATATGCATCAGCAATGTAACTTGTGTTTAACAGCTCTCTCTCATTTAATAGGCAGGAGATGGAGGAAATTTTCGTTATCCAAGAACAGGACCTCTTAATGTAAGAGGAGAAAAAAAGAGAGAACTGAGTAAGTAATTTTTTTATGCTGAATATTATATTTTAATCATTTATTATTTATAGAACCTAGAGATTTGAATTATGTTACTGAAACATTGAGACAAAATCATTTCCCTGATCACGAGTGGAAAAGTCTTGGCCGTCAACTGGGACTTGAGGATTCTATACTTGATGATATCGATGAAGAAAATGAAACTTTAAGAGATCGCTTTGAAAAGTGTCTGCATACCTGGCTGAAAAGAGAAGACAGTAGCAAGCAACAAGACAAATCATGGGCATCACTTGCCAAAGCGATGCATAACATTGGACAAGAGGAAGTGGCTAAAAAGATCAGAAATTATTGATCTGCTATTAATATAATGCTACATTTCTTTTTTACAATAATTTTATTACATTTTAAATCGTTTGATTTCAAAAAATTTATTCATATTAGAGAAAGTTAATAATAATTATATTCATGTACATGTGCCTATAATACAAACAATGTCATACATTATAATGAGTGAAATCGTTCACTCTTTCATTACATACAGGACAGGGAAAGTTAGAGTCAGCTAGTACATTAGCAGCAATACAATAATAACAAAATAAATGTCTACAAGTTGATACTTGAGGTAGTACTGGTACTCCATTACAATACACACACACATTAGGAGCTACTGCTGTCTCTCTATCACCAACCAAACTATGAAGGATCTTATTATAAGAGTTCTTTAACGATTGTAGATTGAGTAGTGGTAACACGGAGAAAAGAAACTCGGAAAACCCAAACCAAATGATCTCTCTGTTCATGTAATCATAACTCAGTTCTCGTAGTACCTGAGGTCTGGATGGAGTCATTTTGAGACGTAGGAGATGCTCTATTAGTGAGGGATACTGACCATAGAGGAGGAATGAGCAAAATTAATTTACCGGTAATACATTTCAACAGATACTATTAACTTACCAAGAATATATGTAATATTTACATATTCTTGCTTCTATCTATCTATCTATCTATCTATCTATTATTATTATTATGTACAGTTTAAAATAAAATACATACATATACATTATGGTTATATTATGCTCTAGTCCCATGATTCTTCTTCAGTGACAGCAGCTGGAGTGTCACTAGGAGGTGCTCCCTCTCTCTCCTCCTCCTCCTCCTCCTCTTCGCTGCTGCTCTCTTCATAAAATATAGCATTCATTGAATCCTCTGATAGTATTAAACTGGAATGTTGTCTCAGTGCCTCACTACATACAAGTACATAAATTAAACTAATACATGAGTAGATAATAAGTCCATTCCTTTACTGTGTACTATCAAGAGTACTATAATACACATGTATCTACTCTTGGTACTATTCTCAGCCTTTTTGAGTCGATTCTAAGGTCAAATTTTCAAGTTAGGGCAATTTTTAAAAAGCCAATTTTTGAAAAATACC
>NW_003547197.1:4634-15430 GCF_000090795.2 Amphimedon queenslandica | reverse complement strand
TCTTCATCTACTAAAAGGAAGCAACTGTCATACTGATATCTATAATGTACTTCTTAATACACTAACCTTCTTCTCTCTCCTCCTCCTCCTCTTTCTCTATTCTTCTAAAGATGGCTATTTGTGAACAGTGTCCTAGATATGTCATGTTGGCAGGTGGGTCTCCTACTCCACTGAATTCAACCTCATAATGGTACAAGCAGCAAATACTGAAACACCTTTTAGGCGGTAAAACCAGCAGCTGAAATAAGACTACTACAGTACGTGTACATATACATCTACATCTTCCTTCTACCCTCTCAATCAAACCTTCTCTCTTTCTCTTTCTCCCTCTTCTTTCTCTCCCCAATCTTTTCTTTCTCTCTCTTCCTTACCATGCTTGAAACTCTTGTCTGCTCCATTCAAATTTGTGATCAAAATGTCTGAAGCCAACAAGCTCAGGGAAGAGTACATTAAAGTCTGAATTTGGTGTTGATATGATAACAACTTGAGGTCTTAGCTTTTGAAATATTGCAGCTGGAACCCTCTCAAGAACTGAAGGATACAAATGCTCAATACTATAGGGAAGACATTAATAATAATAATAGTAAAATCGCTATAGTATAATGGATCAATACATACTGTATAACAATTACATGTACATGTACATGTACATGCCTACAGGATTATTAATTAACTGACACTTCAATGCATGAGAATAGATCACAGTCCATCATTCTAGAGTCTGCTTCATCAATAGAGCCTATTAATAATAATAATAATAATAATAATAATAATAATAATAATAATAATAATAGCAAAAACAACAACAATACATAATTATAGCCTTTTCCCACTAATCAATAAGAATGCGTGGAATGATGAAAATATATATTGATAAAATGGTGGATACAACTCTGCATATAAATAAAGGTTATGCATTTGTATCTAACAATCTTCATAAATCTATATTGCTCTCTCTCATTACCTTTAAATAATTGTATTTTCAATGGTCTACTGCGTCTATGTAGATAATCAGTGATGAGTGGTTGGAGTGAGTTCTGGTTTGATTGAAGTAAAGACTCATTTATATCAATACCGATAAGTGATTCAATGTGTCTGTGAAACTTTAATGATCTGAGAAGCTTGCATTCAGCACAACCCATGTCTATTACCTGCAGCATTGAAGATGGGAAGGATCTTAAATTTTCAAATAATTAAAAAATAACTCTGCTTTAACTCATAGTAGATTGCTATATTTACTTTCTTTGGTTCTAATTTTCTAGACAGTTCCAGTACGGCTCCATAACGTTGCTGGTATACAGGTGGCCTGAATAAAACAGCAGCAGCAGCAGAGATGTCCTCCAGATCATCCATCATTCATGCAATAGGATATGTCCGTATTCTAGATACACGTGAAAACACGTGACTGGTGTAGAATTTTGTCCTGTGATGTGAAAACAAACTGGAAAAGACACTGAAAAGCTCAGGTTTGTTGGATTTCTTTAAGAGGGAATTATGGACATGTAAGTTTTAAGCCAGCAATTTATTCAGCCCTTCTATAATGCTAATAAAAACATTTATGATAGTCTTGCTAGCCAGACCATTCCAGGCAGGCTCAGCTTAGCTAGTCTACGCTGGAGAAATGGTCTACCTGAGCAACATGTACGAAATAGCTTTGTAACTTCCTTATAAGGCTTGCTGTAAGATTTTGTATGGCTTTGCATCCAATTATGTAAACAGCAACTGTACTCTGTGCGTCAGTATCAAAAACATTTCAATGTTTTTCTTTCCTTGTACCTTATTTAGTAAATATTGGCAGATACTATTAATAGACTGGAGATTTGTTACTATTAATAGATTCTTCTCAGCAGAAATATAATATATTATCGTAAACACTCTCTACGCTGGTCAACTGTAAACACCACCACTAGTCCATCACTGAAGACAATAAGAGTGGTATCATATGAGGCAATGGCTACAGCATTAGATCCATCAACACCAGAATATGCTACACTGAAGGAAATGTTTGGTGCTCTTGTTGACAATTTAGCTGACAATGCTTCTGTCATTCCTCAGCTTAATACTCATTTACATGCATCTGGCCTCATTGCTAGAGGAGTATTCAATACAGCTCGAAATTCTGGGAATCCTTATGAAAGATGTAATAGTATGCTTACTCCAGTACTAGCAAAGGTTGATAGCAACCCTGCCTGTTTTCATTCATTAGTTGAATCATTAAAAAAAGTAGAGCTATATGATATTGTCTTTAAACTAGAGGAAAAGTTACAAAGTAAGACCTCAATGATTTTTATATTTAATTAAATATTCTGGCCTTTTAGGTGAACAAAAGTCAAGAGAAAGTGAAAAAAATTTAGATTACGAAATTGGCACTAGTTATGGTAGTTAAAAAGTATATTGAATTATCAATTTATTTGGAAATTATACAGAATCACACAAACCTGAAGAATGCAAGAAGTCATCATATGCCATTTCCTCTGCATCTGAGGATAAAGTATCACATCCAATACCTTTTCCATACGTGCATACACCACCAACACTTACTTACGCTATGATTGATAAAATGATGGAAAGGGGTGGATCCTTTAATGATAAAGCTATGAGCACTCAGCAAAGTGATAGTGATACAAAGAGTAGTGCATCAGCTTTGCAACAGTTTAGTAAACATTTTTCTTATGTTAAGGAATTTCTTAAAAAGAAGTCCATTAAGATTAATGAGGAACCAAAAAGAAGGATGGATAGCTTTAATTCAGGCAAAGCCAATCATGATGTCTTGATTGGTCATTTTCAGGATGGTAGGTATCGATTATCATTATCATCTTTACTTAGTTGTACTGATAGTGAATATGTAAAATCAGTAACTAGTTCAGAGGAATATGACAAGGCAAACTTGCTGCACTGGGCTGCATATTGGGGATGGATTGATATAATTAACAAGCTGATTGATGATCATAGCTTTGACCCAATGTATACAGATGCGATTGGTCGTACAGCTGCTCATTTTGCTGTTTTGGGTAGAAAATTAGAAGTTATTGAACTATTGACTACAAAACACCATTGCAATCCTGTTTGTAAAGATTTAAAAGGCAGAACTCCCCTTTTTGTTGCAATGGAACGAGGATGCTTTAATATTATTAAGTATTACATGACATCATTAGGTTATGATAGTTGCGATGGTAAGCCTCTTGGCATTGTTGCTGCAGAGCATGGCCATCTTGACATATTAAAATATTTTATAGAGGAATGCAAATTCAATGTTAACGAAACATCAGAAGATGATACAGCTCTTGATGTTGCAGCAATATTTGGGCATCTTGAAATTATGAAATATTTGATAGTAGAATGCAAGTGTAATCCTAATAAAAAGAAACGGTACAGCATGAAGCCTCTTCACCATGCGTCAAAGAATGGTCACACTGACATAGTTAAGTACTTAGTTTCAAAGTGCAATTGCAACGTACATGAAGCTAGGAAAGGTTTATCCCCTCTTCAATATGCAGCAGGGAATAGACATTTTGGACTAGTTAAATATTTCATTGAGGAATGTGATTGCAATGCTGAGTCTGCACTTCAGCATGCTGGAAGCGTTGAGATATTAAAATTTTTGAGTGAGAAAAGTGGCAAAAATCCAGGTTATAATGCTTCTCTTGATAATGCAATTAAGGGAAAACATGCTGAAGTTGTCAAATATCTTGTAGCTAAATGGGGAAAAGATACAGACCTAACCAATCGATTGCTTGAACCAATTCGCTGTCAAAACTTTCAAACAGTTGACTTTTTGATTAATGAATGTCAGGTCAATGTAACAAACATAGATAGTAAAGGGAGGTCGTTGTTACATTATGCTGCAGAAGGTGCATATACCCACAATGGAGTATTAGTGGTTCAGTGCCTTCTTGCTGCTGGCCTTGATCCATTAAAAAAAGATGCAAAAGGTATGACACCATTGGCTATTGCTATGATGAGCAGCTATTGGTGGAATTCTGACCAGTTTTTTGATGCATTCGGAAAGACCAAAACAATGTATCCTGTTGATTCATATGTAAATGTTCTTATAGTGGGAAACAGTGGAGCTGGTAAAAGCACGCTCAGTAAAGTCATTGAAAAGACTACAGATCACTCTTTTAATTTTCTCAGAGAATTAAGTTATATTAGTCCTAATGAAGTTGAATTGCTTACTGCTGGTATAGTTCCCATTAAACTTGATCACAAACAACTTAGAAATATCATTCTTCATGATTTTGCTGGCCAGTCTGAGTACTATTTAAGTCATACTGCTGTTATTGAGAATATTCTACAAGAATCTGCTGCTGTTATCATTATTGTAGTTGATGTATCAAATCATGACTATTTAATACACCTTAAGCAATGGCTAGCTGTTGTTAGGAATGAAACGCAAAAAGCAAAAGATGATTGCAAAGTAATTGTAGTTGCAAGTCATTTTGACTGTTTAAAAACAGATTCAGAAAAAAAAATTGTAAAAAACTGTATAAAGTTGGAACTAAATGATGGAGATGACATTGGATATTTAGACTGTCGTAAGCTTGGTGGGGAGAAATTGCGTTCATTTTTCCTAAAGTTAGAAAATGCTTGTAGTACTATTCGTGATAATGACAAAAGGTCATTAACATTATATTGCCATATGATGTATAAGTTGTTGCAAAGTAGCAAAAAAGATGTTTTAACCTTACTGGATATTGTTAAAAATCAAATAAAAAATGCAGATTATTTCCTTCTTCCTTTTGATGGCAAACAGATTCTTAATATACTATCTTCACTGCATTCAACTGGCTTAATTTATTACCTCAACTGTGAGGATAGGGATAGATTTGTATTTGATCTCAAACTGGATTCTGATGGTAGAAAATCTTATAGTTTGCCTAAAAATTGCAAAGTATGGGTTGTTGTAAACAAAATGATACTTCTGAAAAACATAAATGGTATAATTTTTTCACCTATAACATTCAAAGAACACCCTAACATTGCTGAAAATGGCATTATTACTGTCCCCTTTCTAAAAAGTCTATTTCCTGATTATGATCTTCTTATGATTATTAGTTTCTTGGAGAGTATGGGCCTCTGTCACATAGTATCTCCACTCTTTTTGCTACAAACTAATCTTGTGAAGGAGAAAGATGAAATTAATGCAGAGGATACTTTTTGCCTGTTTTTCCTTCTCTTGTCCATCTTCCAAGACCACCAAATGAGGAAAGCTTTTGCTTTGGCTGGTTCCTAGAATGTAAAATGGATGCTCAATTGTTTCCTCAAAGGTTCTTTAATTCTCTTACATTGCATCTTACCCTCAAACATGAAGCTATACCTAATATATGTCAATGTAAATATTGGAAGAACGGGGTGAAATGGGGTAATAACAAAGGTGTTGTGACATCAATGGAACTTGTCAATGACAACCGATGTGTTCTGATCTTAATGTCATGTGATGAAGAGTCATATGATTCAATGATTTCATTGCGACGAAATATCATCAAAGATATCTTAAATATTTGCAGAGAATATTGTCCTACTCTGAAAGTAGAAGAATTTGTGATTGATCCAGTTTGTTTGAAGCAGTACCCAATTGAAAAACCAAGAGAAACAACAGCATATTGTGTAAAGAACATGAGAGGTAGAAAGAAGGACGACTATGTTTACCCTACATACCCTACATTCACCATAAAAAGGAAACGTCTCTCTAATCTTTTACCTCATGAACCTGACTATGATAATCTCTCTGTTTATGGAAAAGTATTTAAAGTAAACATGTGCTTTAATGTATAGTTATTTCATTAACTCTATATGTATTATATAGGGAGAACAGTACTGTAGCCCAAGAACTCCCCAGACAAGTAATGACAACAGACAAAAAGAATTAAGTAAGTTTATTACTTATTGGTACTTTGATGATCAATTTATTGAAAGGTATTGATAACTTGGATTACATTGTTGATACATTAAGAAGTAATCATTTTCCTGATCGTGACTGGAAAGAACTTGGTCATCATCTAGGACTTGATGATGCTACACTTGATGACATTGACGTAGATGAACGATGTAGAACTTTTTTAGAACGTTTTGAGAAATGCATGCATACTTGGCTGAAAAGAGAAGCTAAATCATGGAAGACACTAGTTGAGGCATTGAACAAGATGGGACAAAAAGAAGTTGCTAAAAGTATTACAAGTAAA
Organism: Amphimedon queenslandica; assembly: GCF_000090795.2. Taxonomy (NCBI): domain Eukaryota; kingdom Metazoa; phylum Porifera; class Demospongiae; order Haplosclerida; family Niphatidae; genus Amphimedon; species Amphimedon queenslandica. The sequence continues at coordinate 9,248 of NW_003547197.1, read as the reverse complement.
ACATTATCTGCTGGTTATTATTAGTTTATCAGCAATTTATAATATTGCTTTTGTTTTCAATATTATTTTTTGCTAAAATTAAACATTTTGTGTAGTTGATTTCATGACTTTCGATTTAATAACTTTTAATTTATTAAATTTACTAATTACTATTCATCCTGGAGGTAGGGCAATAATATTACAAAGACACATACCGGAGGTAAACATCTTCATACATTATAACAGTTTACAATAAAAATACATATACATTGTGGTAATATAATATTATGTTCTAATCCCATGATTCTTCTTCTTCAATGACAGCAGCTGGAGTGTCACTAGGAGGTGCTTCCTCTCTCTCCTCCTCCTCCTCCTCCTCTTCGCTGCTGCTCTCTTCATAAAATATAGCATTCATTGAATCCTCTGATAGCATTAAACTGGAGTGTTGTCTCAGAGCCTCACTACATACCAGTACATAAATTAAACTAATACTTGTGTAGATAATAAGTCCATTCCTTTACTGTGTACTATCAAGAGTACTATAATACACATGTATCTACTCTTGGTACTATTCTCAGACTTTTAAGTTGATTCTGAGCTCAAATTTTCAAATTATGGCTGTTTTAAAAAATTGGGCCAATTTTTGAAAAATACTCAAGGCTATAGCCCATGGTACAACAACAAGTGTTGGAGGTTAAGCTCAACTAATTTCAGCAATGGCAGTTGGTTAATGATTAACAATGTATTGCTTGATGTACCATTTGCAATTGCAATGTATGTGTAAATGATTTCTTACCTAATTAATAATTTACTGCATATGTACATGTACATGTACATTTAAATTACTGAATAGGTACTGTATAGAAAGAAATTTGGAGGGAGCTAAATTTGACGAATTGCTAAATTTTGGTGATTGGCAAATTTTAATTTGGCAAATTTGTGACCAAGTGCCATTGAGGATGCACATGATAGCTCAAAGCGGTAGATTTTATTTTGGCAAATGGCTATCAAAACACCACATTCGCCAAATTTAATTCCCTCTACAATTTCCCACCATACAGTACAAGCTACATATTACCTGATGTCAGTAACACTATTGGTCAGTTCCTGTATTACTGGAAACATTAATAACTCATTGAGTTCTATCCTAATGAAGTCACGATGTCTTGGGGACTCTGTGAGACCAGAGTTTTCATGACTGCCATTCTCTATAGTCGGTTCCCCTCCAATCTCAAGGTATCTGTTCCTCTCTCTCCTCACTAGTACTCGTAGGTAATACTCTGCCTCGTTGGAGAGCCTCTCTGATTGAGTGGGTGGATCTGGTTCATATGGAAACTCACACTCGTAGATCTAACGATAAAAATAATTTGAAATAAATTCCAGCTGTACAATAATGACTCTTTATTACCAGTTCATATGGGCTCCCTAATCTCTCCTCCTCTTTTTCCTCATTACTATCATCTTCTTCATCTACTAAAGGAAGCAACTGTCATACTGATATCTATAATGTACTTCTTTATACACTAACCTTCTTCTCTCTCCTCCTCCTCCTCTTTCTCTATTCTTCTAAAGATGGCTATTTGTGAACAGTGTCCTAGATATGTCATGTTGGCAGGTGGGTCTCCTACTCCACTGAATTCAACCTCATAATGGTACAGGCAGCAAATACTGAAACACCTTTTAGGCAGTAAAACCAGCAGCTGAAATAAGACTACTACAGTGTATTTTCATCCTCTCAATCTACCCCTCTCTCTTTCTCTCTCTTCTCTCTTCCTTACCATGCTTGAAACTCTTGTCTGCTCCATTCAAATTTGTGATCAAAATGTCTGAAGCCAACAAACTCAGGGAAGAGTACATTAAAGTCTGAATTTGGTGTTGATATGATAACAGCTTGAGGTCTTAGCTTTTGAAATATTGCAGCTGGAACCCTCTCAAGAACTGAGGGATACAAATGCTCAATACTAAAGGGAAGAGAAGACATAGAATTAATAACAATAATAGTAAAATCACTATAGTATATGTATCAATACATACTGTATAACCATTACATGTACATGTACGCATATGATTATAATAACTTATAATGATAATAGTAAAATTGCTATAGCATGACTATGATACATAAATGTATCATTATAATTACATGTATGTGTACATAATGTGATAGTTAATTAACTGACACTTCAATGCATGAGAATAGATCACAGTCCATCATTCTAGAGTCTGCTTCATCAATAGAGCCTATTAATAATAATAATAATAATAATAATAATAATAATAATAATAATAATAATAATAATAATAATAATAATAATAATAATAATAATAATAACAAAAACAACAATAAATAATTATAGCCTTTTCCCACTAATCAATAAGAATGCGTGGAATGATAAAATACACGTGTATGAATAAAATGGCGGGAGGTTACAATTCTGTATATAAAGGTTATGCACTTGTATCTAACAAGCCAATCACCATTAATCTATTTTGCTCTTTCTCATTACCTTTAAATAATTGTATTTTCAATGGTCTACTGCGTCTATGTAGATAATCAGTGATGAGTGGTTGGAGTGAGTTCTGATTTGATTGAAGTAAAGACTCATTTATATCAATACCGATAAGTGATTCAATGTGTCTGTGAAACTTTAATGATTTGAGAAGCTCGCATTCAGCACAACCCATGTCTGAGAAGATGAAGTTTCTTGAAAATTTTTAATTTATAAATGCTGCTAGTAAAATTAATGCTATAATTTACTTTCTTTGGTTCTATTTTTCTAGATAGTTCCAGTACGGCTCCATAACGTTGCTGGTATACAGGTGGCCTGAATAAGACAGCAGCAGCAGAGGTGTCCTCCAGATCATCAATTTTCCTTATATGAACTGGAAGATTATGGAAAATTAATGCGCATCAATGCGCATTACTTGTGCCAGTGTACATGTGAAAAGGCCCAATCAACAAAATTATTAGCAAAAAAATCAAACTTTGCTGTGCTGTTTCTGGAGTGGTGTATAATGATGTCAAAGGTGCATATTGGATGAAATGGCTGACTCTAGAGCCATAATATTAATAACAATAGGTCGAATGACTCCCTAGAAAATTCCCTTTTAAAAGATGAATTCCGAGTTCATGCAAGTCCAATTTAGATTGAGCCTTGAAGGCAAAAGTTAGTGAATGACATATCAATTGTATTAGCTTTTCAAGGTTAAAATTCTTTATATAAAGGAATTTTAAGCTTTTTGCAAAGATTGTGCATAGTATGCAATATAAACACAATGTAGATTGTACTTCGATAATATTCATCAAATAGTGAGCTCATGAAAACACTTTAAAGTTCAACCAATGTTTCTGATCCCCATACCTTATTAAGTAAATATCGGCAGATACTATTAATAGACCAAAGATTTGCTACTATTAATAGATTCTTCTCAGCAAAAATATAATAGATTGTTTGATACCGCCATAAACACTCCGTGGCACTGATCAACTGCCAGATGGTATATTTGTCCATCACTGAAGACAGCATAAGAGCAGTATCATATAAGGCACAATGCAAGCTGCAGCATTAGATTCATCATCAGCAGAATATGCTACACTGAAAGAGATGTTATACAATCTTGTTGACAGTGTAGTTGGCCATGCTCCTGTTATTGATCGTCTAAATGGTTATCTATTGTCAAAAAACTTAATTCCTGAAGCAGTGTATTTTGCAGTTCTAACTCCAGGAATTACTGCGGATCAGAAATGTCATAAAATGTTTAGTTCAGTAATGGTGAATATTAAAGACAATCCTAGTAACTTTTCTTTATTAATTAAAGGACTGAAAAAAGAAGGACTACATGATGTTGCCACTAAACTATCGGACAAGCTACAAAGTAAATTATTTTCAAATGATCATTCCTTATAATTTAATAGGTATAAAACTATCAAAAGAAAAAGGACGAGACAATAGTTTATATAATGAAGACATTCACTCGATTTCAGGTCAGTAAAAATTGTAATGAATTAGTGACTTTTATATTATTGTTATACAGAATCAAGCAGCACTGAAAAATTGGATAATGAAGAATCCATGAAGTCATCTGATGATGATTTAGAATTCCTTCCCTTTCCAATAGTACCCATACCACCAGACCTTTCTTATACTACAATTGGGAAGATGACAGAGGGTTTAGAACGTCTTAACATTAATGTAGCAGCTGCAATTTTGCTTCATCAAAATTTAAGTAGTGCTTCTGTGCAAAGTTTACCAACAGGTTTACAATTTTATGAGCAACTGCTTTGCTACATAAAATATCATCAAAGAGATGATCCTCTTGAAGCTAAATCAGACGATGACGAACGAAAGGAAAGCGAAGAAAATCCTCGAGATTTGTCTTCAGATGATATCAGTCGTGCATTTGAATTTGGAATTTTTTTTATGCATTAATAGCCTTACTTAAGGCTGAGACAGAAACATTGAAGGCGGCAGTTAGTTCAGAAAAGCAGCATAAAGCAAACTTGCTACACCATGCTGCAAGTCATGGATGGCTTAATATAATTGATGCACTAATCAAACAGCATGGCTTTGATCCTGCATCAACTGATGCAATTAATGAAACAGCTGTTCACTATGCTGCTAAGCATGCAGAATA
>NW_003547197.1:0-4108 GCF_000090795.2 Amphimedon queenslandica | reverse complement strand
CAAAACTGCAACAAAAATTCAGAGTATGATGTCTGCCTGGATGTAGCAATTAAAGAAAAACATTCTCATGTTGTCAAATACCTTGTGAATCAATGGGGCAAAAAAGAAGATTTATTCAAAAAATTGTATGAAGTAACTCGTTCACGTAGCTATTTTAAAGTGGACTTTTTGATTACTGATTGTAAAGTTGACCCAACAACTACAAATAGCGAAGGAAGAACTCTATTGCATTACGCTGCAGAAGACATTTTTAGTATTGAAGGCTTAAGAGTTGTACAATGTCTTCTTGCAGCTGGACTTGATCCTCTGAAAACAGATGATAAAGGGATACACCAATGACCATTGCTGGTAGGAGTAAAAATAAGAAGGCAACTAAAATTTTTTTTGATGCATTCGCTAAAACGAAAACAATGTATCCTGTTGATTCATACGTAAATGTTTTCATAGTAGGAAACAGTGGAGCTGGTAAGAGCACGCTCAGTAAGGTAATTGAAAAGACTGGTGGTTCTATGCCCAATGTAGCAAGATACGTTGATAAAAATGAAGTTAAACCACTTACTGCAGGTATTGTTCCTATAAATATTAAAAAGCACGGCCAACTTCAAAATATTGTTCTCCATGACTTTGCTGGCCAATCACAGTACTACTTAAGTCACACTGCTGTTATTGAGAATATCCTACAAGGAGCAGCTGCCGTTATCATTATTGTAGTTGATGTGTCAAACAGTGACTATTTGATACACCTTAAGCAATGGCTAGCAGTTGTGAGAGAACAAATGCGAAAAGCAATAGATGATTGCAAATTAATTGTAGTTGCAAGCCATGTTGATCTTCTAAATTCTGAAGATGAGAAAGGGAAAATTAGAGGAAACATTAAAAAGGAACTTCCTAAAAATGATGATGTTATTATATATTTAGACTGCCGGAGGCTTAATGGAAACAACTTAACTTCATTTTTCAAGCAATTAAAAAGTGCCTGTAGCTATATTCGCAATAATAACAAAAGATCATTGACATTGTATTGCCACATGATGTACAAATTACTTCAAGAAAGTGAAAAAGATATTTTAGCTTTAAGTGACATTGCTCACGATGTAGCAACAAAAGATGATCAATTTTTTCTACCCACTCATGATGGCAAACAGATCCTTGGTATATTGTCATCATTGCATTCAACGGGTTTAATTTACTATCTCAATTGTGAAGATGACGATGAAGAAGTATGGACACATGATGATACATATATTAAAGTTGCCACAAATTGCAGGATATGGGTCATTAAAAATAAGCAAGTACTTTTGCAACATGTAGATGGCATCCTTTTTTCACCATTTGAAGAAAGCAAAATTCCTAATAATGGCGTCATTACTGTTTCCAAACTTGAAAAAGAGTTCCCAGAATATGATTCTATAATGCTAATTAGCTTCTTGGAAAGCATGGGACTATGTCATATGGTGTCTCCATTTTTTTTGGTACAAACCAATCTTGTGGAAAAAGGTCAATATATTCGTCTAAAAGACATACTTTGTCTTTTTTTTCCATCATCTGTTACCATAGAAAAGCCAATAAGATTAATACCTCATGAATTTACATTTGGATGGTACCTGCAATGTACAAATCTTCATGATTTATTTCCACAGCGTTTCTTCAATTCTCTATTATTGCACTTCACTATGAAATACCCTGTTGAAGAAGCTTGCAAAATTGGATATGATAAGTACCAGTGTTCATTTTGGAAGAATGGCTTAAAATGGTCTGATAGGAATGGCATTACTACATTGCTAGAACTTGTTGATGAAAATCAATGTGTTTTAGTTTTGATGTCATGCAACAAAGGGGCGCAAGAATCAAATATGGTTTTACTGAGAAGACGATTAATTCACGATATTTTTGACATGCATAGAAAATTTTGTGGTACTCTGGATACAGTAGCATTTGTTATTGATCCTGAAAAATTACAATACCCTATCGATAAACCAAAAACAAGAGTAGCGTACTTTGTTGAAAACTTTATAAAATTGGGGAAACATGATTTCATCAACCCAACAGTCCAAACCAAAGGTGCACCAGCATCAGATGGGAAACAAGTCTGTGATGTACTGCCCTATGAATCAGATTATGCAAATCTTTCAATATTTGGTGGGTATGAACCAAATGACAAGGTAAATATGCATCAGCAATGTAACTTGTGTTTAACAACTCTATCTCATTTTATAGGCAGGGGATGGAGAAAATTTTCATTATCGAAGAACAAGAACCCATAATGTAAAAGGTGATAAAAAAGGAGAACTGGGTAAGTCAATTTTGTATACCAGTGCCCTATCATTTTATATTATTTATAGACACTGAAGATTTGAATTACATTATCTACACATTGACACAATATGGACTTCCTGAACGTCATTGGAAAAAACTTGGCTCTCATTTGGGACTTGATGATTCTACACTTGAAGAAATTAATGAAGGATATGGAGCTTTACCAGAATGCTTTAAAAAATGTCTGCATACTTGGCTAAAAACAAACAGCACAGAGCAACAAGACAAATCATGGGCATCACTTGCCAAAGCTTTAGATGACATAGGACAAGGGGAAGTTGCTGAAAAGATTAGAAACAATCAGCTATAAACCATGTAATGTCTGCTAACCATGTTATGTATTGCTATATTGCTTTTATTTCATTTTAATCTTTGCAAAAATATTGTTTGATTTCAAAATAATTATTCATTTTAAAGAAATTTAATGCATACAATTCATACAATATAACAAGTAAAATCAGCCACTCTTTCATTACATACAGGACAAGGAAAGTTAGAGTCAGCTAGTACATTAGCAGCAATACAATAATAACAAAATAAATGTCTACAAGTTGATACTTGAGGCAGTACTGGTACTCCATTACAATACACACAAACATTAGGAGCTACTGATGTCTCTCTATCACCAACCAAACTATGAAGGATCTTATTATAAGAGTTTTTTAATGATTGTAGATTGAGTAGTGGTAACACGGAGAAAAGAAACTCGGAAAACCCAAACCAAATAATTTCTCTGTTCATGTAATCATAACTCAGTTCTCGTAGTACCTGAGGTCTGGATGGAGTCATTTTAAGACGTAGGAGACGTTGTATTAGTGAGGGATACTGACCATAGAGAAGGAACGAGCAGAAATTTAATAAATTACCAAGAATATGTAATATTTACATGTACATATTTTTGCTTCTATTTATCTAATTATTATTGTTATTATTATATACAGTTTAAAATAAAATACATTATACATTATGTTTATATATGTATATTATGTTCTAGTCCCATGATTCTTCTTCTTCAGTGACAGCAGCTGGAGTGTCACTAGGAGGTGCTCCCTCTCTCTCCTCCTCCTCCTCCTCCTCTTCGCTGCTGCTCTCTTCATAAAATATAGCATTCATTGAATCCTCTGATAGTATTAAACTGGAATGTTGTCTCAGTGCCTCACTACATACCAGTACATAAATTAAACTAATACATGTGTAGATAATAAGTCCATTCCTTCACTGTGTACTATCAAGAGTACTATAACACACATGTATCTACTATTGGTTCTATTCTTAGCCTTTTTGAGTCGATTCCAAGCTCAAATTTTCAAGTTAAGGCCATTTAAAAACGGGCCAATTTTGGAAAAATACCCAAGGCTATAGCCCATGGTACAACAACAAGTGTTGGAGGTTAAGCTCTACTAATTCCAGCAATGGCAGTTGGTTAATGATTAACAATGTATTGCTTGATTTACCATTTGTAATGTAAATGATTTCTCACTTGATTTACTACATACATGTACATGTATATGTACAATGTACATTCACATTGAAATTACTGATAGTGATAGGTATATTGCATAGTGGGAAATTTTGGAGGGAGTTTAGTTTAGCAAATTGCTAAATTTTGGTGATTGGCAAATTTGTGGCCAAGTGCCATTGAGCGTGCATGATGACTCAAAACGGTGGGTTATATTTTGTAAAATGTCTACCAAAATGCCAAATTTACCAAATTTAATTTCCTCAAAAATTTCTCACTATACAGTACAAGCTACTATTACCTGATGTCAGTAACACTATTGGTTAGTTCCTG
>NW_003547196.1:11994-24868 GCF_000090795.2 Amphimedon queenslandica | reverse complement strand
TAAAGTATAGCTTATACTGACTGTTAGTAGTCTTCTCTTCTCTTATCTTGTACTCCCTCTAGTGTGATCTCTCAATCAACACTAGTGGGTAGCTTATCTAAATACTTGCATGTAGACACAGTGCGTCTAAACGCACTACAAGTGTGTCTAAACGTAAACGCACTGGTATGGTTATGCAATACTAACAGTATTCATAACACTCTCCATATATAGTCATAAGTTTTTTGAATTTTGAATGTACTGCATGTATACCAACTGTACATAGTGACAGTAGTATTGATGGGTAGGAGTCAACTTGTGTGTGTGCATGGACAATGTTAGTATCTTTATTTAATTTGTTGTTCCTTTTTGATGCTAAACAATGCATTTCATACACAGTGGAAAGTATTCTAGTGACTCTTGTTTATCTGTTTATTATGATTATGAATATTTTGTTTTTATTCATTAGTAATTAAGAGGTAGTGCCACACACTTTAATTATTATTCATAGGTAATTAAGAGATGGTGCCACACCTTTAATTATTATTCATAGGTAATTAAGAGATGGTGCCACACCCTTAATTATTATTCACAGGTAATTAAGAGGTAGTGCCACACACCTTAATTATTATTCATGACACTTGCCATCTCATTATATAATTTAACACTAATAACTATTAATACTAATACTAGTCTGCAAATAATGCTACCAACACTACATGTAGTAATACTAATATAATAATAATAATGTTTTGTAATGCTAGATATATTGTACGTGATTCACTATTTCACTACTGCACATCAGTTATTGTTATCTTTCCAATGTAAGTACGGCCTGGCCCTTCAATAGCAATACTGCGACTTGCTTCATCTTGACTCTCATTTTTACTGTCTCCACTCCCATATTTTCTATCAAAAAAGCTTATTAAACCCACATACAATGAAACTAACCTTATGTTTGAAGGACCTAAACAAGTAGTCAATATTTTTCTTGAGCTATAACATCGATCATCATTCCAATCTCCATTTTTATAATGTACCACCTCTTTTATACCAGACTCTACTATCATTTTAGCACACACATTGCATGGATATGAAGTGACATATAGTGTACACCCTCTAACTGATCTACCCACAATTGCTCTGTATTCAGCATGTACAACTATAATTACAATTATTGCATAAATCATAAATGTATTAGTTATAATAATTAAATTACTTACAAAAGCTTGACAAATTACTCGTTTTTAGCCCTGGATGTAATTCTTTTGCTTTTCTTTCAATTTCAAGTTGTATACCATCAGGCTCACCACTGTATTCTACAGCCACTATTTGTTTGTCTGGTGATGCTATACATGCTCCTACCTACATGTATGTATTAAGCATGATAAAAAGAATGACCAAAACATACATGTACCTTTGCATGTACACATAATATATTTGAACTACCTCGTTACTTCGCAAGATGATTTATTGTTGAGGAATTAGTATTGGTGATTGGCTGTTCTATGCGGAAATTACCAATATAAAATTCACTATTTTGTTTTAATCTGCAATATAAAATTTGCTGATTAACTTTCCACAGACAAATTTGCCACATATTACTCTTGCCAATAAATTCATCTTGTACATATGCAGTATACATGTAGTTGTGATTGTGAATCAGGCTATAACTTACTGCTTTGTTTTGAAAGTCTCCTGGTCTTTTTTGGCTAAGTTTTGCCATTCTCATAAAGAATTTTTCCGGTGGTATAGTTGTTGCTGGTTCGGGCTCTCTCTCTGCATTTTCTTTCTTTTTTTTACCTTGTTCGATCCTTTTTTGTAATTCTTTCACATATTTATCATCTTTCAAATTATCTTTTGGTAAAATCCTTAAAAGGAAAGACATTTCAAGTTACACTGGGATATTGAATTACATGTATACCTGTAGTAAACCTTTTTTATTTTAAAAAGAACTTGTGCTTTTTTCTGGTCAGGATCCAGTTCATCTTTCCTTTTGTACATACAGTAAACAACTTCTTTTATTTCAGCTTGTATTATAGCATGAGCACAATCTTCATCAGGATGCAGTGTTGTGTATAATGTGCATCCTTTGATACTCTCTCTCGTCTTGTTAAGAATAGCATTAACTGCTGCATGAACAACTATAGAAAATAACTTTATTGTCTCTTTCTTTATTATTGAAAGAGATTTTTTAAAATCTTTCTTTTAAATACTTACCATAGGCATATTTTAATTTAGGATTTACAGAGTTATTTTCACACCGAGAGCTTGCACTTTTCCAAATCTTTTGGCATGGAATTATAACCAATCCCAACTATTTGCCCATTTTCTCTGTCAACAATGCATGTACCAACCTGTATATACTGTGTATTCACTCCCTTAAATTATTATTAGCTTACTGGTGTTTTTGGATCTTTACTTCTTAGAGCAGCTAAACAGGCTATCTTCATGTAATATTCATCCCATTGTCTTCTCCTTTCTATTTTAAACTCCTTTACTTCATCTTGTATTTTTTTAATTTTAGCTTTTCTTGAAGATTCTTGCTCTGTAGTTGTATTTAATTCTTCTTTTACTTTTTGAGCTTCGGTTATTAGCTCTTTTGCTCTATCTAATTCTTTGTTGTTTAGTTCTTTTGCTTTCTTGTATATTTCTTTTAATCTTTCTTCATTTTCTCTATCTTCTTTTTTTTTTTTCATCTGCTTCATTATTTATTTTTGCTAGTTTTTCTTCGTGTCTCTTTTTTTCTGACTCTTCTTTTTCTTTATTTTTTATTTCTTCCATTATTTTGTCATGCATTGTATATTCTTCTTTTATTTTCTCTTCTTTTTCATTGTTTATTTTATCCAAAATCTTTTTATGCTCTTCATCTTGTATTTTTTTTGCTTTTACCGCATTTTCCATTTCTGCTATTATTTTTTTCCATTCAGAATCCATTTCGTCTTCCAATTCTTGCATAACTTGTATTTGTTTGTTATATTCTGGTGTTTTATCTCTTTCTTCCCATTGTTGTATTTCGGTTTTCATTTTTTCAATTTCTTCTTGCAATTTGTCATCTGTTCCAAGTGTTGTTTCGTCTGCCATAGCTATATGCACATAAATCAATTATCAAAATATTAATTTAATGTACACTTTGTGTTTTAAATTATACCTATGTGGCTCCTACTATTTCAGTGTTTAATTTTTAATTCAATAGTCAATTTACTCCTTCTAAAGGCACTGACAATTGATTTCTCATCAATTGGTGATTTTGTGGACACAATAAACAACTATTGCAATGAATATCAAACACTTTCTATAACTTAGCCTTGATTCTATTATTGGTCTTGAATGTTACGTGTATAATTAGTACCTAATGTTAAATATTATATACACTATACATACCTTTCTTTACTGGAGTAGCTTATACTGACTGTTAGTAGTCTTCTATTCTACTCCCTCTAGTCTGATCTCTCAATCAACACTAGTGGGTGGCTTATCTAAACACTTGCATGTAGACGCAATGTGTCTACATGTACATGCAAGTATTTAGACGCACTTATAGTGGTCATGCAATACTAACAGTATTCATAACACATTTCCATATATGGTCATAAGTTTTTGAATTTTGAATGTACTGCATGTATGCCAACTGTACATAGTGACAGTGGTATTGATGGGCAGGAGTCAACTTGAGTGTGTGTGCATGGACAGTGTTTGTATCTTTATTTAATCTGTTGTTCCTTGTTGATGCTAAACAATTGCAGTTCATACACAATGCAAAGTATTCTAGTGACTCTTGTTTATCTGTTTATTATGATTATGAATATTTTGTTTTTATTCATTAGTAATTAAGAGGTAGTGCCACACACTTTAATTATTATTCATGACACTTGCCATCTCATTATATAGTTTGATACTAATATAATTAATCTAGTCATGAATAGTACAAATAATGCTACTAATACTACATGTAGTAATATTAGTACTATTCTAGTACTAGTTACCGTACAGTTGGAAATATTTACAGAGAACTAATTTGCAAGTTTTGCTTTTTTAATTTTATCTTCTATACCATCAGGCTCACCTTTATATTCTATAGCCATTACTTGATTGCTATACATGCTCCTACCTATAATGAGACTTTACTTAATAAATTTACTGACAATCTATTTCACAAAATAATTGTGGCACTTTTTATAGTTACAACAATTTTAATCATTCAAGATTGATGAGTAGGAGTCAACTTGTGTGTGGACAATATTTGTGTGCATGTTTATTTAATTTGTTGTTATTTTAATGTTATTTTTGTTGGTTTAAGTATTACATGTAACTAACATGTACATGTAGCATGTACAGTACAGTGAGAGACATTAATAAAATAAACTGCTATTTTACTGAAGTAGCTTCCTATTAGTCTCAAGATGTTCATGTTTTTGCTCCTCATATTTAATTGTAATCTCTTACTTATAAATCAAATTAGCTTTCCAATGGAGGTGTGTTTGTTAATGACATTGATGCTCACCAGCTGATGATAGAACTCAACTAAGTTAAAAGGATGTTGCGTTGTTCCCTTGTAATGAGTGTGCTAAGTTGATCATACAGTCTGGTATCACTGAGATATTTTATGTCAGTGATAAATATCATGATACTGATCACATGATTGCTAGCAGGAAACTATTGGATATGGCTAAAGTTGGGTTAGTAGTAATGCTAAATTTGTTGATACACATTCCATTGAAAAAAAATTTTACTACTATATAAAAGTCAGTCACCATTACAAAAACAACACAACAAAGTTTTTCTTGTACAATCATTTGTGCAAACTGTCTATAAATGCTATAATGAAATGTATATTATCAATTATATTATTTGTTATGACCATAAAACTCACTTTTATTTTCTGGGTTGCATTTCCTGTGTTATTAGGTATTATTAATGTTACTCAAATTTTAAAATTGTTGTCTTACCTTACATGTATCTTGTTTTTACTTTCAAGACAGTGTTTTAGAATTTCTCTAGAATTTGGATGTCCTTGATCTTCTTTATACACTATTTCACTGATCCCAGATTGTACTATAAGTTTAGCACAAGTATCGCATGGATATGAAGTGACATATAGTGTACATCCTCTAACTATTGGTCCTCCTATTATTGCCTTGTATTCAGCATGGGTAACTATAGTAAGGAATGTAATGAATATATTGTTTGTTATTACTTACTATATTCTTTATGAGTTTTTTCCTGTTCAATCTCTCCAAGTTCCATGCCTTCAGGGTATCCACTGTATCCAACTGCCATTACTTGTTTGCTTGAAGACACTATGCATGCTCCTGTCTGAATTATATTTTAAAGTTATTTGTGTGTTTATAGAATCTCACCGGGGATCCTTGTTTTCTGTCATATTGTCCTGGCCTTTTTTTTTGATAGTATTGCTATTCCTATGAAGAAATCTTCCCATGATATAGCATCTTTATATGCCTCTTTAGGCCATGTATCTTCACGTCCTTTATGTAAGTCCTTTGCTTTTTTAATTCTATCTTCAAGACTTTTTACTGGTTCTTTTTCATTTGATATTGTCATCTCTCTACAATTTTACAAATCTTATTGATCAATGATAACAAATTAGTCTGGTCATGATAAGTTATTGAATCACACTAATTTAATTATTTCATTAATATTAAAAATATTAGAGTTGTTTTGCTGCTTACTACTTTGTATAATATCATCTGTACCTTGTTTCAATTTTATTGGCTTTAAAAATTTTCCTTGACCTCTCCATATCTGATGCCATTATTCTTCCCTCTTTTCTTGTGAACATACTGTAAACTACTTCTTTTATTCCAGCTACTTGTATTGCACGAGCACAGTCTTCATCAGGGTGTATTGTTGTGTATAATATGCAACCATCAAGTTTATCTCTGGTCCTATTTGTAATGGCATTAACTGCTGCATGAACAACTACAAAGAATAATTAAGACATTAATTTATTTGTAGATTACCAAAAGGATATTTGAGTGTGCTGTCTTCATCTTTATCAGGTGTTGTCTTTTCTGACCCTTTCCATTTGAAAATTTTGTCATTATGACCTCCTTTAACATAAGGCATTGAGTTGTATCCAATCCCAACTATTTGATAAGATTCAGTGTCAACGATACAAGCACCAACCTGTGTGATGATATCATAATATAACTAGTCATTATTAGCTTACTGGTGTGCTTGGGTCTTTACTTCTTAAAGCAGCCAAACAGGCTATATTCATGTAATATTCCTCCCATTGTCTTATCCTTTCTAATTTGATTGATTTTGCTTGGTCTTGCATTATTTCCATCTCATTCTCTGTTAGTGACTTAACTGCTTCCAATAGCTCTTTTTTATCATCCCCTGATTTGCCTGCTATTACTTCTAATAGTGATTTTATCTCTTCCTCTGTTAGTAATTTAACTCCTTTTAATAGTCCTTGTACATCATTCTCTGTTAGTGAATCATCTGCTTCTTTTATTAATTTTTCAATATCCTTTTCTGTTGATGTTCTAAGCTTTTCTTTCATTTCATGAACGTCAGTTTTTAATCTCTGTGCTTTTTTTATTCTTGTACTTAGTTCTAGCTCTTTTGCTTTTTCATTTAATTTTTTTAAATCTTCTATTTTATTTTCAATACTTTTTTCTAGTTTTTCTTTTGCCTTTTGCATTTTCTTCATTTCTGCTATTATTTTTCTACATTCATGATTCATTTCATCTTCCACTTGCTTCATTTGCTCAATGTATTCTGATGTTTTGTCCCGTGCTTCCCATTTTTGTATTTCAGCTTCTATTGTTTTCATTTCATCTTCCATAGCTATATAATATAAATCAAGGGAATTGTACATGTTATGTAGTTATATGACTATTGATGATTGTGTGTATAAACACTGAACACTTTCTATGTAAGTTAAAACTTATTAAATTTGACCTTGACATTAATGTGTATTGTACGTGTTATGTTAATTTGTTGTTTCAATAATTGTTGGTTTTTTTACTTATTCATTTTTTATTCTCATACCTGTCCTATCTTAGTACAGTAAACTAGTCTCACTATTTCTTGTTTCAGTTCTATACAGTGTGGCCTAATATTAAATATTGTATACACTATACATTACCTTTCTTTACTGGAGTAGCTTATACTGACTGTTAGTAGTCTTCTCTTCTCTTCTCTTGTACTCCCTCTAGTCTGATCTCTCAGTAAACACTAGTGAGTAGCTTATTATATACAATTATGAAGATGTACTTATACTTGTACTAGTGATAATGCAATGCCAACGGTAATCATAACACATTTCCATATATGACCATAAATATTTTGAATTTCAAATGTGTATTGTGTATGCCAACTGTACATAGTTGATAAGTAGGAGTCAACTTGTGTGTTGACAATATTTGTGTGCATGTTTATTTAATTCTTTTAGCATAGCTCCCTATAGCCTCAACTTGTTTTCATCTTTTTGCTCCTCATATGTAATTGCAATCTCTTATTTATAAATCAAATTAACTTTCCAATGGAGGTGTGTTTGTAAGTGACATTGATGCTCACCAGCTGATGATAGAACTCAACTAATTTTAAAGGATGTTACGTTGTTCCCTTGTAATGAGTGTGCTAAGCTGATCATACAGTCTGGTATCACTGAGATATTATACGTCAGTGATAAATATCATGATACTGATCACATGATTGCTAGCAGGAAACTACTGGGTATGGTGGATATCTTCAGGGTATCCACTGTATCCAACTGCCATTACTTGTTTGCTTGGTGACACTATGCATGCTCCTACCTACATGTACATTAAAGAGTCAAATAAATCTATGATGACACGCCCCTTGCCCCGATTAATTAATTCCCATTCTTCGTTCCTAGCCTGCAACTCGAGTCTTCTGAACATCAAAGGAAGAGCTAATTGGGGCTTCTACGCGGTGATATCACTAGCACTATAGGGCAGTTAGACACTCTCTCTAAATATAATGGACTCTTGGTAGGAGTAATACTTAGCTGGTACAATTTGTGTAAACACAGTTAACACACTGTTATTGTTGTTTGTAGCAGCAATTGCCTCAGTGCTCATTGGTGTCCTATAATACAATTCTGTTATGAGCAGATTAAAATTTTGGCTTCAAACCATATGCTTAGTATCAATCTTATAGTTTACCTACATTGTAATACTTGTACTTACAATTTAATTTAAGCTTCACTATATTATTTTTGAAACACCATATGTACAGTGTAGTTCATTTTTGAGAAAAAGTCATACCTCAATGTCCTTATGCTATGCAGATGTTTGAATCGATTCGGCCAATTGAAACTTTGAGCTCTGAGCATTCAAAAAGCTTTTAAAATTTTAAAACTAAATCAACAATAAATTTTATGATTTATAAGTTAGTTTTTGGAATCCTGACAGAGTGGTGTGTAGCTGATTTAAACTACTCGTTAAGTAATGTTTGTACTTTGTATGCATACTATACTATATCCCAGTTCAGTTTGGGACGGAAGTAGAAGCAGCTGCGAAATGTAGCTACGTCACAAAAATGACGTATTTTAATTATATTCATAGAAGCATGGCGGCTGTCTTGTTTCACTCTTAAAACAGTCTTACTGCTGCTGATAAGCAGTACAATAGCTGCTGGAGCCTACTAGTCTTCATAATGGCCATTATTATCAGAAGATCTGGCTCTGTTAGCTTTTTAAAAGAAGAATTATCAGTTTGCACGCTCGACCACATGTTCTTATGTAAACTATGACGTAGATAAATTGTCATAAAACGTCATTTTGGTATGCCATTGGGTTTATAGGGAGAACCCGGTTCTCAGGGTTCCCAAGGGCTGAGAGACCCAAGATTTCACAGATTTTAATGGACTTTGGCGACTAAGAACCTGTGAAAGTTTCATCCTTATCCCACATTCCTATAAAAAGTTATTCCAGTTTTTCTTGTCCCAAACTCAACTGGGATATAGTATAGTAGTTATACATTGTGTGTATGTGCTGTACTAAAATGACTTTTGTTATGATTGTGTTATCGAAGCAATCTATTGTGCAGTCACTAGTGGGTTATTTGGAACCCTCATTAGTGGCTAAAATATGCATAGGAGGGAATTATGTACGGGATGGTTTAAGAGGAAGGCAGAGAAAAAGGAGAGGTTGTGTCAGTTGTGTGTGTATATGAAATAGTATACAACAGTATAGCCTCTCTTAATGGACATTCTTTATAGTGGACACCTTCATTCAACTGACAGTGTACCAATTACATTCCTTACTGTATGCCTCCACATAAAGGTGTGTCATGCTGAATTAAATGCTATCCTTAATAAGAACTCAGCTGATGTTAAAGGATGTACTATATATGTTGCATTGTTCCCTTGTAATGAGTGTGCTAAGCTGATCATACAGTCTGGTATCACTGAGATATTAAACGTCAGTGATAAACATCATGATACTGATCACATGATTGCTAGCAGGAAACTACTGGACATGGCTAAAGTTAAATACAGGTTAGTTTCTTTAATAAACTAAAACTACATGCATGCATCTACAATTGTATTATAACTAAAATGCCTAACAGACCAAGAAAGGAAAGAAGATACCGGTATCATATCTATTTTTATTACCTCTAACAATGTTTTTTTAAATAAAAACTACTACAAATTGAAGGCTGTTTTTGGAGCCCCTTCTTTTCTTTAGAATGCTGCTTTTGTTAGAGACTCAGCAGTTTGCTCTGAGTGCCTGGGAATCTTGGGCCTGTTCCAAACAGTTTTTACTTGTGTTTGTCTATACAAATAATAGTGATTTCAGTGTAAATTTGTATTTAAAGGTAACCTTATTTTCAAACATGTTGGTAGCGTTTTTCTTGAAGCTAGGTATTTATCTCCTTTCCCTTCATTCTTGTAAATCACTTTACTTATCCCAGCTTGTACTATCATTTTAGCACAAACACAACAAGGTTCTTGAGTAACATACAGCGTACATCCTTTAACTGATGTGGTTTTTATAATTGCTTTGTATTCAGCATGTGACACTAAAATTAGACCTTATATTAATAGTTGAGTAAAATTATGCTTACTGTAATATCCTTGATACTTATCATCACTAATCTCCTCCATATCTTCAGGGTATCCACTGTATCCAACTGCCATTACTTGTTTGCTTGGTGACACTATGCATGCTCCTACCTACATATAAATTGAGAGTCAAATACATGCATAGGGCTTCAGCCACACTTAGACTTTTTGTTTATGTGCATTTAATATCTATCAATCTGTAGTGTTCATTTATAGCTTTTTAAGAATTTAATGTAATGTATGGTAACAGGAGCTCATTTTTATGGGCTCCTGATGGTAATCTAATGGAAATACTCTCTTTGCTATTTTTACTATGATTTTAGGGTTCTTTTCTTCTCCTGGTCTTGTCTTTGATAGTTCTGCAATCCCATGAAAAACTGTTCCCATGATATTGCCATTGTCCTTGCTGCTTTGTTAGCATCAGCATCACTTTTGTTAGCTATTCTATATTCTAGTTCTGTTACAACTTTGAGATCTTTCTCCTCTTTTATTTCTTCACGCTTTATTTCCCTACTTCATTTGATCAGTAATCATTACATAATTTTTTACCTTAATTCAACAGAATTATTATCCAACAATTCCTTAATTCTCTCATCTTTTTCATCATCATCATCACAACTCTTCCATTTAAGATAAACTACTTCTCTTATTTCAGCTTCTATGATTGCATGAACACAATCATTGTCCGGAAAATGTGTCAAGTATATTGTACATCCTTTAATGCTTTCTCTTGTCTTGTTAAGGATAGCATTCACTGCTGCATGAACAACTAGAAATTGTTAAAATTAATATTGCATTGCTTAATTTTAATACTTACCATAGGCATGCTTTAGTGTAGGATCTGTTTTTGTAGAGCCTTCAGTTGTAAAGTGTTCAGATGTAGAATCTTCAGTTGTATAGCCTTCAGCTGTAGAGCCTTCAGTTGTAGGGCTTTCAGGTGTAGAGCTTTTAGATGTAGAGCTTTTAGATGTAGGGCTTTCAGGTGTAGAGCTTTTAGATGTAGGGCTTTCAGGTGTAGGGCCTTCAGGTGTATGGTCTGTATGTGTGGGATCTTGAGGTGTAGGGTCTGTAGCTTTTGGATGATGTCGTTTCCAAGGGAATAAGCTATCGTTGTCTTCCCCTTCAACATAAGGCATGGAGTTGTAGCCAATTCCAGCTATTCGGTATGAGTTTGAATCACTCTTTGCTGTTGGCCATTTAGCAATACAGGCTCCAACCTGACAAATATAATTGCAAGCAGACTACATGTATCATGTATAGTGGACTTACTGGTGTCCTGGGATCTTTACTTCTTAAAGCAGCTAAACAGGCTATCTTCAAGTAATATTCATCCCACTTCTTTCTTCTCTTTTCTCTAAAATTTTTTGCTTCTTCTTTTGTATTTTTTACGAAAGTAACAAAAACTTCATTCTGTGTTAGTAGTTGTAAATTGGGTCGTAATTGTAATATTTTATCTTGAGCATCTTTCCTTAACTCCTTTGCTATTTCTAGATCAGCTTTTAATTCTTTAAATTGTTCCTCCTTTATTTTTGCTTTTACTCCTTTTTCCATTTCTGCTATTATTTTTTTACACTCTTGATCCATTTCATTTTCCACGTCTTGAATTTGTTTAAAGTATTCCAGTGTTTTATCTCTTTTTTCTAGGGCTGGGCGATAGTAGTAATATCACTATCACGATATTTAGTAACTCTAATATCATGATAGTGAACATATCACGATAGTTCAGCCATAGGGTTTACATGTGGAAATACAATGATTTATTTAAGGATGTAGTCATTGTACTTAGTCATTGTACTTATTTAATCCAAATTTTTAACAAGAAACACTGTCCCGCTATACAGAAAACACGTTCACATGGTGCTGATGTAGCAGGGACAGTGAAAAACCTTGAATTAAGCTGTGCTAGTAAGCTGTACCACTCTATTTGTGGAAGCTGTCATTAATTAGAAGCTATTTACAGCTGTAAAGTGTCATTTATGCCATGCTCCATGCACACATAACAACTATCATGATAGTTAGAATAGCAGTATCACTATCATGATAGGCTGTACACTATCACGATAGTGCAACTATCGATACTATCGCCCAGCCCTACTTTTTTCCCATTCCTTTTTAATTTTTTTCATTTCTTCTTTTATTTGTTCCATTTCTTGCTTTGCTGTCATAGCTAAATAATTTTTTATAGTAATTATTTGTGATTTCATTTTATTAATGTAGATCTATTAATTTTTTATTCAATAGTCAATTTATTCCTTCAATAAAGACACTAACAATTGATTTCTCATCTATTGATGATTGTGTGTATAATCACTGGACACAATAAAGGACTAATGCAGTACCAAACACTTTTTGTGTAAGTAAAACTGATTAAAATTGACCTTGACGCTAATGTGTATTAATTTGTTGTTTTAATAATTGTTGTTTTTTATTTATTCATTTCTTATTCTCATACACTAACCTGTCCTCTCCTATAGTCTCACTATTTCTTGTTTCAGTTCTATACAGTACCTGATATTAAATATTGTATAAACTGTAAATTACTTTTCTTTAATGATGTATAGCTTATACTGACTGTTAGTAGTCTTCTCTTCTCTTATCTTGTACTCCCCTAGTGTGATCTCTCAATCAACACTAGTGGGTAGCTTATCTAAATACTTGCATGTAGACACAGTGCGTCTAAACGCACTGGTATGGTTATGCAATACTAACAGTATTCATAACACATTCCATAGTCATAAGTTTTTTGAATTTTGAATGTACTGCATGTATGCCAACTGTACATAGTGACAGTGGTATTGATGGGCAGGAGTCAAATTGTGTGTGTGTCTGGACA
>NW_003547196.1:7955-10406 GCF_000090795.2 Amphimedon queenslandica | reverse complement strand
TATTTCAGCTTTCTCTAAAGCTTCTACATGTACACGCTTTGTTTTTGATTCCAATTTCTGTTTTATATTTTGAGCTTTGGTTTTTAGCTCTTTTGCTCTATTGTGTATTTCTTTGTTATTTAGTTCTTTTGCTTTGTCATGTATTTCTTTTAATCTTTCTTTATTTTTAGTATCTTCTTTGTCTCTCTTTTTTTTTGCTTCATCTTTTATTGCTGCTATTTTTTTATCATATTTTTCCTCTTCTTTTTTCTTTTTGCATTCGTCATTTTTTAATTTTTCTTTTTTTTCTTCAAAATCTTTTTCTGCATTCGTTTTTTTATTATCTTCTTCACTGTCTATGTTTGTCATTTGTTTTTTATGCTCTTCATCTTGTATTTTTTTGGCTTTTACCACATTTTGCATTTCTGCTATTATTTTTTTATATTCAGAATCCATTTCATCTTCCACTTGTTGCATTTGCTCTATATATTCATCTCTTTCTTCCCATTCTTGTATTTCAGCATTTAGCTTTTCAATTTCTTTTTGCTGCACATTTTCTTCTATTTCTTGTGCTATTTCTCCTGCCATAGCTACATGCACATTAATCAATTATCAAAAATATTAATTTAATGTACAGTGTATGTGTTTTAAATTGTACTATGTGGCTCCAGCCTGTATTTATTTTTAATTCAACATTCCTTCAATAAAGACACTAACAATTGATTTCTCATCTATTGATGATTGTGTGTATAATCACTGGACACAATAAACAACTAGTATACAATGAATATCAAACACTTTTTATGTAAGTTAAAACTGATTAAAATTGACCTTGACATTAATATTAATTGTAATTTTTTGTTGTAATAATAGTTGTTGGTTTACACTAACCTGTTTTGTCTTAGTATTGTTTTTAAAGTCTCACTATTTCCTGTTTCAGTTCTATACAGTATACCTAATATCAAGAGTAGATAATAACTAGGGTGAATGTAAACATTGAAGGGGCGAGCATGAGCCATCGATTGACATTGTTTGATAAGAAGATTAAAATTATAATAAATCCAGTTCTTAGCCTGCATGCATATTCAGACCCCGTCCTCATGGCTGGGGTCTGAAAAGAGAAAACACACCAACAAACAACCAAAATAACTCAGTATTTTCTTTTTCTCTAACTATTTTATGTTTATTAGTAAGTTATAATTCTGTGAAGATTGTAAGAAAAGATCAGAATTTAGAAGTATAGCTTTGTTTCCATAAAATAGTTAGAGAAAAGGAAAATACTGAGAGGGAAAGAGAGAGAGAAGGAAACACTTTAAAATCCAAAACACTCTAGGAAAATTCTAATTAAATAAAGCGTAACATCTTTGACATGGACACTTAAAATAAAAAGTACAGGGAGGGATGAATGAAAATTTAGCTCTAAGTTGCTTCATTTTATAGACTTTTGATTTCAGTGTTCTAGAGAGAGAGAGAGATCTAAGAGAGAGTTCAAAGTTGGTAGTTTATTCTTACTGTATACCAGTTAATTTTTGTGGTAAAATATTTTCGCGAATTTCGTGGTTTGGTGATCATTCGCAAAAATTTTTCACAGTGAAATTCTACTCTCCATTGCCACATGGTGTAGTCTGCAAGCAATTCATGAAAATTTATTCCGTGAAATCTTAGAAATGTGAGATTTGCAAAAATTTTCCACCACGAAAATTAACTGGTATACGGTAATTCTGTCTGAATATCATTTACTCTAATATCTATGTCACCATCTTGTTCATTGTGACCACACCCTCAAAATTAATTTTGTCCGCGTGGTCCAAATTTATTAATAGTATACTGATTTATAAATCATTATCTTCTGTTCACAAACAAGACGTAATGCAAAATAGACCTAGACAGATTAGAGTGGGTCTCGCTCATGTTCGTCCCAATTAGGAGTGTCCTACTGTGTATACCCCCTGCTTCATCACCATATAGAATTGAAGAGTCACAATCCAGTTATTTCCGTATTTTTATTGAGTTTGAGTAGTTAATGCTAGTTATTTGAACGTACGTCTGGGCGTGACTGGGAGGTGCGGTCTCAAGGTGGAGCCCCTCAATGTTTTACATTCTTTCTAGTTTTGAAATTTTTAAGGATTTTTTGGAATTTCCAGAGATTACTGGAGATTTTAAAGATTAACAGATTATTATAGGGTTATTTTCAAGGGTGTACAGGATTATTTGGAGCTGCGGACCCCTTGCATGGGACAAAGTTAGCAGCTTTCTAACAACATTGAGATACTGTCTAAAGACTTCTCTAGAAACATTAGAAGGTAGAGAGAACTTCTATAAGTCTTAATAATGACCAAGTTGTACTTGCAAGGTGGTGAAATCAATTATAGGAATATTTTACACTTTTACGCTTGTTTAAAGGGGTAAGTTCCATGCATTTTTGAGGTATTTTTTTTGGCTTAATATGATTGCCTGACCATACTAATGATG
>NW_003547196.1:0-7608 GCF_000090795.2 Amphimedon queenslandica | reverse complement strand
ACTCTCCATAAATAATAATCCACTCTTGCTAATATTAAGTATCATCAAGAGTACATAAAAGATATCATAAACTATACATTACCTTTCTTTAATGGAGTATAATTATCAGGAGTCCGCAACGAGGCAATAGACCAGTTGGCGCTAAGTATATTCATAGATAATAAAGTAAATGAAAGGGATTGGAAACGGAAGCGTGGGCGTAGCCTAACCTCCATTCATATATTGCTGCAAGGCTGACAGAGGCTCGTTACTTTATTTACGGTATCACAATGAATATACTTAAAATTCTATGAATATACTTAGCACCAACTGGTCTATAATCCGGTACACCTTCCCAGAAAATCCAAAAAATCCAGTAGAAAATCCAATAATCCAGCAGTAATCCAATAATCTACAGAAATCCACCAATAATCAAGAAAATCCAAGTGATAATCCAAGAAAATCCACAGATAATCCAAAAATCCAAGCAATAAATTATAGATCTAATCCAAGAAAATCCAGTTACAAAATCCAGAAATATACTGACCATGCCATGGTTTATTAACTATTATTAATGGCTAATTAATTTTATTTGTGGTTTGTTAACTATTACTAATAGTTAATTAAAATAACTAATGATTAACTAATACTAATAACATGGTTATTATGTTCAATAACTATTAATAAAATCCATAAAAATTCCAATAATCCAGCCAAAATCTGGGTTAATCCAGTACTCTTTTGGATACCGTTGTGGACTCCTCAATAATTATGGGGTGCTATATGCAAAAAAGCAGAAAAATTTATCAACTAATAAATTCAACCACTTTTAGACAAATTTGCACCCACATTTATAAATGCTGCTGTGACATTGATGAGCAGAAAGGTGAAATGTATGCCTTTGTGTGTAGTTGTTGTCATAATGTTATTATGTTGTTATTAACTGAGCAGTCATGAGGTTAATATTTGCCATAAAACTGATACCAAGTTCTACCATGCATGTACATTTGAAAATGACTACCAGCTGCTGATAGTAAGACCACAGTTGACACACATACAACATATCTAGAAGCAGGCTAGGCAAGTAAAATATAAAATTAGAAAAACATTACTTGATATTGATTTTTAAAGCACCTCATTTTTATGTCAGTTTAACAAAATGGTTACAAACTATTTAGCATTCAACTAGAATATGCCTATATCTAGAAGACAAACAATGACACAGGAAATGATAATGATAATAATAATCCATTTCCATTTCTTTTAGCTTGATTCTTTGTAACAGTTTCAAACTAATTTTTTATCGTAACTTCTAAAAATGTAATAAGTAATAAATTTAGAAATAATTATAGTATGTTAACCTTATGTTATTAATATTCTCAGTTCCTAAGCATGTGGTAAGTATCTTTCTTGAGCTTATGTAGCTTGGTTGTTTCCATCCTCCATCTTCATCATATATCACTTCCCTAATACCAGACTGTACTATAACTTTAGCACACATATGACATGGATATTGAGTGACATATAGTGTACACCCTTGAACTGATGGTGATATTCCTAATATTGCCTTGTATTCAGCATGTGAAACTGATAAAAATACATTTAGAATAAACTATCAATTCATTGTGATTAAATTACACTAACTATATTCTGATTCTTCTTCATTATCTTTTTTTTCATCTTCAGTCTCTTCATGTATCATGTCTTCTGGGTATGCATTATATCCAACAGCTAATACTTGTTTCTTTGGTGACACTACACATGCTCCCACCTGTAACAGAATCCATGATTATGTATTTTTAGTATTACCAATTATATTGTTACAAATTCCTAGGGTCTACTTTATACAAGTATTTTTTCTAATACCACTGAGACCTATTGTAACAATTAATCATCACTAAGGGCTTTGCCCAATTACATGCATGTTGTGTAAAGAGTACATGTACATGGCTGTATCTCTTATATCACAATAAGTATGTATGCATGTATATACAATAGTACATTACATGTACATCAAAACTTCATATATTCATGTATAATGACCTGATATTCAGAATGAGCTGATCGTTCCTTTGATAGTAATGCTATTTCCATGAAGAATGTCTCCCATGGTATGAAATCTTTGGCTGATTCAGTTGGCCATTTGCATTCGTCTTTGTTTTTTTTAGTATATCTGGGTCTAATTCTATCTATCCTGTCTTTTAGTTGTCCCCCAGCATTCTCATTTTTAAATTTTCTGTTATTTTAGTTATTGTAAAAATTAAAAATATTTTTTGACTTACCTAATTTTGACAGCATTTCTTTCCAGTATCTTTTTAGCTACTTCCATATCATCCTCCGTCTCTCTTTCATATTCATCATGTCTTGTAAACATACAGTAAACTATTTTTTTTATTTTTGCTTTTATGATTGCCTGAACACAATCTTTGTCTGGGCAATGTGTCAAGTATATTGTACATCCTTCAATGCTCTCACTAGGTTTACTGGCAATAGCATTTACTGCTGCATGAACAACTATAGAATCGATTATCATACAATGATAATGACTACTAATTTCTGGTTACCATAAGGATATTTCAGTTCAGGATTTATTTTATCAGTTGTCGATCCTTTCCATGGGAAAATTTTATCATTGTTTCCTCCTTCAACATAAGGCATTGAGTTGTATCCGATCCCAACCACTTGACAAGATTCAGTATCAGCAATACAAGCACCAACCTACATGTGATTGTATTAGTGGATAATTTGGTAATTATTAGCTTACTGGTGTGCTTGGATCTTTACTTCTTAAAGCAGCCAAACATGCTATATTCATGTAATATTCATCCCATTCTTCATTTGCTTCTTGCTCCACTACTTTTGCTTCTGCTTTTATTTTTTCTAACTCTTGGACCTCTTTCTCTAAATTTGGACTACTTTCTGCATCTGCTACTCTAGTTTTTGCTGTTTCTGCTTTTTCTTTTATTATATTTGCATTCTTTCTTATTTCTTGCACATTTTCTTTTGTTGAATTTGCATATTCCATTTCACATTTCAATGATTTAATTTCTTTCAGTAGCTCTTGACACTTCTTTAATTTTTTTTGCTTCTCTTTGTCATCAGCTGGCTGTAAAGCCTTCACTCGAGTAGTTTCCTCTATTTTTTTTTCCAGATCTTTGTTGCAGTCCTTTTCTTTTTTAAGCATTTCTGTTTCTGTTTCTGTCATTTGATCAGCGATGTCATTCATCTTTGTTATTACTTCATCAAATTCCTGCAATAATTTTTCCTTTGTATAGACTTTCACTTTTTGTTCATTAATTTTTTTATGAAATTTTTCTATTTCTGCACAGACTTCTTCTATTTTTTTTTCTTCACTGTCTGACATTTTTATCTATAATTTAGGAATTCTGGCCATAATTACTGTTATACATATATTTTTATTATACCATTAATAAATTTATCCATTTGGAAATTTTTGTATCAGCAAAATTTGTATGATTTAATTGTTTGCGTGATTTAATTTTTGCATAATAAAGTGGAGTATTATAATTAAATGAGCAGTATATTTTTATGTGATCTAATTTTTGTGAATTTATCATTTGACGGGATAAAAGTCACAGCAAAAATATACGATACATCATACATGTACCCCTTAGGTTTTGCTTTCATATAGCTCTTTAACTATATGAAGTTTGGTCTTGATTGTTAGTTAAAGACCAACTATAAGAAGCATATTTTTATGATGTAAGATAATTATTATAATGCTTCTGTGAGGGATATATCATTCATCATTATATACAGTGTCATTTAACTTATTCATTTCTTATTCTCATGCACTAACCTGTCCTGTTCTATAGTCTCACTATTTCTTGTTTCAGTTCTATACAGTGCAGCCTAATATTAAATATTGTATACACTATACATTACCTTTCTTTACTGGAGTAGCTTATACTGACTGTTAGTAGTCTTCTCTTCTCTTATCTTGTACTCCCTCTAGTCTGATCTCTCAGTAAACACTAGTGAGTAGCTTATTATATACAATTATGAAGATGTACTTGTACGTATACTATAGTGATCACGCGATGCCAACGGTAGTCATAACACATTTCCATATATGGTCACAAATATTTTGAATTTTGAATGTGTATTGTGTATGCCAACTGTACATAGTGACAGTAGTATTGATGAGTAGTAGTAGTAGTAGGAGTCAACTTGTGTGTAGACAATATTCATGTGTTTATTTAATTTGTTGTTCTTTTAATGTTATTTTTGTTAGTTTAAGTAATAGCATGTACCGTGAGGGACATTAATGAAATAAACTGTCTTCTTTCACTGAAGTAGCTCCTTATTAGCCTCTTCCTTTTAAACATGTTTTTACATTTTTGCTCCTTATATTATGGGTGGAGTCAATTGCTGTAGGAGTGGCTAATTTTTATGGGTGGGGCTAGTTCATACAGTATAGTGGGTTTATTTTGAGGATAATAATTTTCACAAATGGCCTGTATCCGGAGGTTTCACAGAATTAAATTTCGCGAATTGCCACTTTTCTTCAAGAAATTTAATTTTTTGAATCTTCAAAAATTCACAAAATTTACAAAATTTGTTATCCTTGAAAAAAACCCATTATACGGTATCCAGTGGTACTGCAATCTCATGTTTATAGTGTTCATGATTATGCATTTGTATAATGATATTCTATTTTGCATATTTCATAACTTTCAAAAACCTTAATTTGTACGCAATGCAAATACCAAATACAATTTACAACAAATATGATTTACAGCAGACATCAAAATTTATAATAATTAGAATTTACATATAGATTTTATAGTGACACACACAAAAATAATGAACAAAAATTTAAAAAAGATAATGGCTATTATATATGTGCATGTACGGAATGTAGCTTGATCCTTTACAATACTTTGAGTTTGACATTCTTTGGAAATTTTTGAATCTAATTTTTTTTCATAACTTCTAAAAACAGAAAATTAAGTTATTGCACATACTCTATTGTAACCTTATATCTATAATTTTGTCATCTCCTAAGCATGCAGCCAATGTCTTCCTTGAGCTTATGTAGCTATCTTTGTCCCATTCTCCTGGTTTATCATATATCACTTCCCTAATACCAGACTGTACTATAACTTGAGCACACATGTGGCAAGGATATTTAGTGACATATAATGTACACCCTTCAACTGATGGTGATATTCCTAATATTGCCTTGTATTCAGCATGGGAAACTGATGAAATACATTTAGAGTGAACTGTCATTGTTATTAAATTACACTAACTATAATTTGATTCTTTATTATCTTTTTCTTCATCTTCAGTCTCATCATGTATCATGTCTTCTGGGTATGCATTATATCCAACAGCTAATACTTGTTTCTTTGGTGACACTACACATGCTCCCACCTGTAACAGAGTGATTATGCATTTGTTTGTACATTGTCATGTAGTTTTCCTCTCGTAGAGTAGTTTTCATGAATACTTTGTGGCTACTTGTATCTATTAAAATTTTATACTGTTACATTTTTCTAACATCAAGCCTCAATTGTAACTAAAAGCTACATTTTTACACAAACAATTGAAGTGACTCAATAGTGATTGCAGTCATTGCATCCACATTCACTTTATATGTACCGCATATGCCATATATTTTGCAGGTATAAAATTTTGCGATTTGGCTGCATTTTTTTATTTGCAAATGAAAATTTCACAATTTTAATATAATTACCACACCTACTATATAATCAGCATGCTATTTTGCGGATTTTAATTTGGTAAATTTTTCTAAAACACGAAAATTGTAAAATTTAAGACTTAAGTAATCCCCGCAAAATATATGGTGCATACAGTATGTAAATACTTCATGCATTGTTGTGTCATTGTCAATCATGTACAATATGCATGATGCATGTAGTCCATTCATGTACATGATGTACATTAAGAATAGTATACACTGACTGCTTAGTTCTCCTTCACGCTAATCTCAGCAATGTCAATAAATTTAGTTGATATACAGTGTACATGTATGTATATGTGTGTATATTATGCATCACGGCGATATATGGGTTAATAACCTGACACCGAGGATACTTTAAATGGATATATCACCCAAGAGCCAAAGGCCCTTGGGCGATATCAATTCAAAGTATCCTCGGTGTCTGGTGTATTAACCCTGTAACCCATATATATTGCCATAATGTATGAATTTATGCATGTACATTCTTTAACCTTATATTGAGGATTATGATTTGATCTTTCTTTTGATAGTTCTGCTATTTTCATAAAGAATTTCTCCCATGTTATGTAACCTTGGACTGGCTCAGTTGGCCATTTGTTTTTGTTTTTTTTATATTGGGGTTTAATCTCCTGCTCTATTCTATTTTTCAATTCTCCACCAATGTTTTCCATTCTTCTGTAATTTTGATTTTTATTACAAAAATTGAAAATATTATTTTAACTTGCCTATATTTGACAGCAGTTCTTTCCAATATTTCTTTACCTACTATCATATCTTCCTTTTCCTCTCTTTCCTCATGTCTTGTGTACATACAGTAAACCACTTCTCTTATTCCAGCTTTTATGATTGCGTGAACACAATCTTTGTCAGGAAAATGTGTCAAGTATATTGTGCATCCTTCAATGCTCTCTCTAGTTTTATTAAGGACAGCACTAACTGCTGCATGAACAACTACAGAATTATCATACCACAGTACAATAATTATTAATGTTATACTTACCATAATTATATTTCTTTTCATGATATGGTATTCCTTCTGCTTTAGATCCTTTCCATGAGAATATTTTATCATTATTTCTTCCTTTAACATAAGGCATTGAGTTATATCCAATCCCAACTATTTGATGAGTTTTAGTATCAGCAATACAAGCACCAACCTGTGTAATGATATTATGTTATGTACCAGGTATTATTAGCTTACTGGTGTGCTTGGATCTTTGCTTCTTAGAGCAGCTAAACAGGCTATCTTCATGTAATATTCATCCCATTTTCTTCTCCTTTCTTCATCTTGCGTTATTTCTATATGATTTTTTGTTAGTGACTTAGCTATTTTCAATAGCTCTTTTTGACTTGCCTGCTATTACTTCTGATATCTCAGAATCTACCTGTGTTACTCTTAATAGTTCTTGTACATCATTCTCTGTTAGTGAATCTTCTTTTTCTAATTTTTCTATATCATTTTCAGTTAGTACTTTAAGCTTTTCTTTCATTTTATTAATGTTAGTTTTTAATTTCTGTGCTTTTTCTAGTTTTTTATTTAGTTTTAGCTTTTCTGCTTTTTCATTTAATTTTCTTAGTTCTTCTATTTTATTATTATTATTTTTCTCTATTTTTTCTTTTTCCTTGAGCAGTTTCTTCATTTCTGCTATTATTTTTTTACATTCATGATTCATTTTGTCTTCTATTTGTTGCATTTGCTCAATGTATTTTGATATTTTGTCTTGTGTTTCTGATTTTTGTATTTCAGCTTTATATAGTGTCATTTCGTTGTCTTCCATAACTATATAAATCAAGCAAATCATAATTTTAAATTTATTTATGTACATGTATACACATATCTATGTGGTTATGTGGCTTCACATTAGAATTTTTATGATTTCTTATCTATTGATGATTGT
>NW_003547195.1:24035-24868 GCF_000090795.2 Amphimedon queenslandica | reverse complement strand
CTTATAGGGGCTGATCCCCATTGATAATGAAAGGGAGTCCTGATGTTATTCT
Source organism: Amphimedon queenslandica (assembly GCF_000090795.2). NCBI lineage: Eukaryota > Metazoa > Porifera > Demospongiae > Haplosclerida > Niphatidae > Amphimedon > Amphimedon queenslandica. The sequence goes on along the minus strand of NW_003547195.1, from coordinate 24,816 downwards.
TAGTAAGGAAGGTGTCACACAAGGTGACCCTCTCTCAATGTTCATTTATGCTGTGGCCACTGTCCCTCTCATACGCAAACTCAATCAGATCTCTGGTGTGACCCAATTGTGGTATGCAGATGACTCCTCCGCCATTGGTGGTCTCTCTCAACTTCATGTGTGGTTTGATCTTCTAATTGAGATTGGTCCACATTATGGCTACTTTCCAGAGCCCCGCAAGAGCAGTCTGATTATAAAAAGCAATGTCTCCGTTGAAGACACTAGAGGATTCAGTGATGTAGGAGTTAATGTTGTTACTAGTTGTCGGTTTCTTGGTGGCATTATTGGAAGTGATGTGGGTCGTGACGAGTTTGTCTCATTGAAATCTGAGGAGTGGGAACACTATGTTAATTTTGTTATCTGATATAGCTAAAGACCAACAACAGGCAGCCTATGTTGCCCTGACAAATTGGGCAACATATATATTGACAAATTGGCAACAAAATATGGGCATTCCTACAGAGGGTTATTCCACACTGTTGCCACCATTTCCAACAAGTTGAGAACGCTCTATCAAGTAAATTTATACCAACCTCAGGGTTCTATCTAAAAATTTTGGTTTGGGGGGGAAGTACATGTAAACTTCCATGTAGAAGTAATACTGACTATATTACAGTAATACTATGCAATTGCTTACTCAATAAATTTGTAATTTATAGAGCAATTTTTTGTTTAAAAATATGATACTAGTTTTATAGTCTAATTTATAATACAATTTTTCGTCTTTTAATTTTTCTATATT
>NW_003547195.1:17346-20482 GCF_000090795.2 Amphimedon queenslandica | reverse complement strand
CTGGATGCGTCGGTTACTTACTGAACTGAAGAATCAGCCAAGCACTGCAACTGTGATTAATGAGGATAACCAATCATGTATTTGCATGACTAAAAACCCTCAGTTCCACTCTCGTTCTAAACATATAGGGATAAAATACCACTATGCCCGTCAACAAGTGAAAGAAGGAAACATTGAAATTGTGTACTGTCCTACTGAGGAAATGGTAGCGGATATGTTGACTAAGGGGCTATCTCAAGACAAGTTTGTGAAGTTTAGAGAAATGGCAGGAGTTAAGGAAATGTAAAATGTCTGCAGTGAGAAGGAGTGAAGAGGATATGCACTTTTGACATTATTGCATGTTAAATTATTACTCTAGAACCTTCTAGGACTTTTTGTGTTTTCTAGGACATTCCAAATTATTCTTATTTATCTGTATGTTACCAGAACATTCTAGATTATTTTTAGTTTTGTATATAAGTGTTCTGTGTTGTGTTGATTGTATTGCATTATAGTTCTTAGTTATTGGTTTAAGTAAAGTTAACTTGGTTGTATTCAAAAACTCTAACAAAATTTATTCTATTTAACGCCGAATCCAATCACGGACGTTGTCCGCCGGGGGAATCCTAGTTTCCTATCCTGGTTACGTAGTCTATAATTGGGGCGAGCATAAGTGAGCCCTACTCAGGCGAAGTCTCCCTCCCTCCCTCTGGTATGTATGTACGTACGTCTCCAGTCACGCCTATTCTGGTCACATCCATGTGTGCACAACTCTCTATTTAAAAATCAAAGATCTAATGCGGTAGCATTCTAACTAGGCGAATGTAGAACATTGAAGGGGCGAGCACAAGCTAGTATGGCAATATACAATGTTTAGATGTCACAAAGGCTAATGTTGTTGTCAAATTGTAAATAATACACATGCATAGCAGCTCAGAACTTGTGACTTGCATGCATGAAAGGAAATTTTATAGCTTGCTCTTCTAGCTTTATTAGCAGTGAAGAATCTCAGTTGTAACTTTAATAAGTATAATTTAATTTTTACTATGATATTTTCAAGCACAGTACTTTAAGACTTCTTTTCTCTGATGAGCCATTTGAAGTGCTTTATTCTGTCATTCAACCATAATTAATAAAAACTTGAAGATTTGTGTGAGTTTTCTTAAATTTTCTCTGCTGGCGAAGTGTCTTGACAACAGATCAGTCTTATGTTGCTGCAAGTAAGATTGGCTAAGGTAGGCGCCATTTTTATTTCATTGCACTCATAGTACCACACCCACATCAATGAAAATATTTCATTAGAATGCTACCGCATTAGATCATTGATTTTTAAATAGAGAGTTGTGCACACATGGGTGTGACCAGAATAGGCGTGACTGGAGACGTACGTACATACAGAGGGAGGGAGACTTCGCCTGAGTGGGGCTCGCTTATGCTCGCCCCAATGATTTCCAAAGGTCAATGATTGTTCATTGCTTCAAGTGATGTGACATTCATAGCAAGGAGTGTGGAAATACAGTCAATGTAGTGCAAATTTGTCATACTAGGCGAATGTAGAACATTGAAGGGGCGAGCACAAGCTAGCATGGCAATATACAATGTTTAGATGTCACAAAGGCTAATGTTGTTGTCAAATTGTAAATTGAATGATACACATGCCGCAGAGCACTGAGCTCAGAACTTGTGACTTGCATGCAAGGAAATTTTATAGCTTGCTCTTCTCTCTTTATTAGCAGTGAAGAATCTCAGTTGTAACTTTAATAAGTACTAGGCGAATGTAGTACATTGAAGGGGCGAGCACAAGCTTCATTATCGTGATTTGATCATTTTAAAATTGTTTCAATCAATTATCGTGATTTGATCATTTTAATATCGTTTCAATCAATAAATGTACATTATTATGCATGACAATTCATTTGTCACTAAGATTCATTCGTCACTAAGGACCACTGTAACAATGTTGGAACTGTTTATTTGTACTTTAATGCTATCCATTGACAGTAGATGCTCCTCGATGCTCTCTCGTGGCAAATTGATATTAAGTAGTGAGGAAAGAACGCTATTAAACATAGTGACTTTATGGATTTCGCCATCAAGGTCCTTTATCTGTAGCTTTGCCAAAGAGTTCTTCTTAGCTTTTGATGATTTAAACTTTGCAGAGCAATTGCTACATTGTAGTATGGCTTGAGCAGTAGACACAGATATTTTCCAGTCACACAGAGGACATTTCATTTGCTCATCATATATAACAGAGAGTATTTCACCAGTAATAGTGAGTTGGTTAGATTCGTGAGTAACAACAGCTTCTCTGGGACAAACTTCGCCTATATCGTCAACCATACTGTAAGTTGTGTCCACTGTAAATGACAGAAAAAGAGCATCAGCAAACTTCTTCACACGTAGGTTTGAGAATGAATATGATTTGCCAAGTAAAAGCTTTTCTACATTGCCTTCCCATAATATAAGCTTGCACGTACCACTACTGTCACTAATAATGCAATCCTGCTTAGTAAGGGGTTTCCTTTGACTGTCAACTTTTATCGGCAAATCCAAATGAATGACTTTAGCATTGACAGAGATTAAAGATGAAATTGCCAGCTTCTTGACATCTGAAAGTGACACAGTTGTTGGTTCATCTTCTGTCGGTTGGCACTTAAATTTTTTAGGTGAAAGCATGACCTCAGACTTGTCACTGACAATAATTTCCAAATCTTCATTGTTTAAAACAGATCTTTTAATGGAACATTTATTCAGAGCAATGCTAGTCCCTTCTTCTTTTGATTGCTTCATCGACTGAAACAAACTCGTATTAAAGGACACAAATCTCTTTGTGTCCATCTCATCGCTAAAGCAACCATCAAAGTATAGTTTACGACGGGGGCTTTCTTTAATAGATGATAGCTTGGTCACCATCCCGTGGATTGCTGAGGGAGCTGTAGATGGCTCTTTGATTTGGGATACGTCAATGCCCCAGTCCTTAGCAGCCATTACTTTTGAAGACTTACAGATCTGTCGATCAACTTGGATAGGGACTTCTCAGTAATTCTCGCTTCTTTCTTCTCAAACACAAAGTGAAAACGTGTAAAGCTGAAGTATTTACTGCGCATGCTCAGAAGTTATCACATTGCGAAGTGTGGATTGAACCGTGTTGTGAGAC
>NW_003547195.1:7998-13752 GCF_000090795.2 Amphimedon queenslandica | reverse complement strand
GAGACGAGGAACATTTCCAGATTGAAGGAAATCAGCAAACGCCTCAGTGAAGGAGTTGAAGCCAGTCTTTAACTCATTGATGTCTCTGAATGGTTTGTGTTGCATCAGAGACTGACAGCAGTACTGTTCATAGTTGGGACCTGATGGATCTGGTGAACAGTATGGTTTGGGAGTGACTATCACTTCTTTGCTTCTCTTCTTTGGTTCGGTACCCAATTCCTTAGGCATTGTGTACTGACGAGTGAAATCCAAGAGAGTGATTGAGTTGAAGTGTGTAGTTGAAGGACGTGATATGTAATGATCCAACACAGAATGAGCTGTCACCCTCTCTCCCTCTTGTGCAGTGTTTTCAACACCTCTAGAGCCATCAAGACTGAGGTTGGTAAAACTCCTTGATGCCTTGTACATAGGGAGCTGCAATAGAAGGTGACAGGTTTCCTGTGCTGAATAGTCCCTCTCTCCAAAGGTGTTTATGAGGAGCTTCTGAACAGCTTTAAGTGATCGATTGCCATCTTTCAGAGAACGAGCAATGTTAGCAAATATATCCTTCAAAGACTGTGACCTAGTCTCACTCTTGGTGACATACTTGGTGCAGTACTGAACAACCCTGTTCTTTGACACAATGTACTGCATGTCAACATTAGCACGCCAGGATGTTAGTTGAATGGGATTGAAGCTGTTGAGCATCCCATCATTACGTGCAGTGAGTATTACAGGCTCCTCTTCAGTGATGTTGATGGTGGTCTGTGCCTGAAGATCTTTAGGATATCCAAACCGACACTCTTGCTTGCCATTGCGTGTACGTAAGCAGTAGGACTCTGAACAGCGAGTGTGACGTTGGCAGGTGGCAATAAGATCATTCAGGTCTTCCTCGAAATCAGTTACTTGTGAAAATGATTTGTTACATATGTGTGGGTCAACCTTTGCTGGTGGAGCATCACTGACATTGCTGCCATCAGGAAGGACAGCAGGATTAATGGTTGATATTATCTTGTCAGCATACTCAATGATCTCTTGTTTAGTTGACTCCACAAGATCAGGTGATGATGAGAGAAGGTTCTCAACATTAGGAGCATTGGGTAACCAAGCTAGTCCATGTACATGAGGACTGCCCCGATGCTGCCACTCAAACCTCATCCAGTAATCTGTGGCTCCAAGTATACCAACATAGAACACTTCCACAAACCTTTGGATTCTGTAGGTGAAGAACCAATCAGCTAGTGCAGGATTATTGACTACTGCTTTAGCACGAGCTTGTTTGTCATCTGGATGTTCAGGACAGATGAGGCTAGCTAACTCAGGCCACTGGTGATCAGCAGCACTGTGAGTGAAGAAGATGGTGGGCAGGCCCAGAGTGTCTATCATAGCAATGAGACGATTCCTCTCTCTAAACCAATACTGCCTGGTACCACGAAGACATGCTCCATAATGTGTCACCTTGTTAGCAAACACTTCTCCTTCGCGACCAATCATATCTCTCAGGTCATCAACAGTGAGGTGAGCTTCACCAGGATGTTGTCTGATGTAAATTCGCCCTGTTTCATTTGCACGCCATCTCATCTCAGTGTTGAGAGCAAAGAAACGGAACCGAGGATGCTTGGCAAACCTCCCATCATTGTACTTCATGAGGTGTGTGAAGTAGTTGCCAACTGTGACTGAAAATATACGTGTTCCATTGAAGTCAGCAGTACCTAATAAATATAAATAATTATTATGAATTAATTTACTGTTAGAGGTACATGTATCTACACCTACCAGTAGGAAACAAAGTAGGGAATGCCATTGAAAAATAGCCCTCTGTTTGAAACTCATTAATAGGCGTCCCTCCAATGCTTGGCCACATGAGGTTTGATGATTGTGGCTGTCCTAAGGACTGAACAGCTTGCTGGATGGTTTCCCTCTCAGTAGCTGGTGGTGCTGCGTTAGGTACAAATGATGAAGAGAAGTGTTCTTCAGTAGTAGTAGTGCCATCTGATGCTTCAGACTCTGTTGGCTGAATTGTGCAAAGATCAGTGAGATCTCCATCTTCAGGTAGACTGGCCAAAGTACCTTGATCAAGACTAACACCAATACTCCTGTAATAGATATTATTAGCCAGCAACCATGCAAGAGCTTCTTCCACAACTCTCCTACGAACACGAAAGTCCCTGTGTGTCTGCTCCCTTTCTTTCCTTACAACCAGCACATTAATCTCAGATGATAGGCGGGGTAGTTTGATGGCAAATGATTTTACATCTTGAGGAAAGTTGACGACATGTCCACTATAGCCATACTGTCCGTGAGGTAGCCTGTAAATGGACATAACTGGCATTATAGCAGACACCAACATTTCCTCTGCTTGTGTGAGTCCCTAACAATAAATAAAAATATTAAGCAAGAATTAGTAAGAATAGTGATAATACCTGTAATTGTGTTGGTACCACTCCTGGGTCCATGTTGTTCCCACTGGAGTACAGCTTGGGAATGCGCTTATCATTAGCACACCTATTGCACTCACTGACTCCATTAGACTGAAGAGATACTGACAAATTTGGAAAATTTTCCAAACATGTCTCGCACTTGAGAAACTTGATTGATGACATTGTCTCATGATATTGGAGCATTCTATCATATGGAGATGAAGCTCTACAATGTGGAATGGCTTCATGTTGCTCACAAGTCGTCTCCCTCTCCCTCCTTTCATGATACCTAGCTCTGTCCACTGCTTGGCAATGTTCTCTCTCAGGACTTGTTTCCCTCTCTCTCCTTTCATGATACCTAGCTCTGTCCACTGCTTGGCAATGTTCTCTCTCAGGACTTGTTTCCCTCTCTCTCCTTTCATGATACCTAGCTCTGTCCACTGCTTGGCAATGTTCTCTCTCAGGACTTGTTTCCCTCTCTCTCCTTTCATGATACCTAGCTCTGTCCACTGCTTGGCAATGTTCTCTCTCAGGACTTGTTTCCCTCTCTCTCCTTTCATGATACCTAGCTCTGTCCACTGCTTGGCAATGTTCTCTCTCAGGACTTGTTTCCCTCTCTCTCCTTTCATGATACCTAGCTCTGTCCACTGCTTGGCGATGTTCTCTCTCATGACTTGTTTCCCTGTCTCTTATTGATTGAGATCTAGCTCTGTTGCTAGCTAGGCGCTCTTCTCTCACAGGACTTGTTTCCCTGTCTCTTAGGGACCTAGATCTATCTCTGTTGCTAGCTAGGCGCTCTTCTCTCACAGGACTTGTTTCCCTGTCTCTTAGGGACCTAGATCTATCTCTGTTGCTAGCTAGGCGCTCTTCTCTCACAGGACTTGTTTCCCTGTCTCTTAGGGACCTAGATCTAGCTCTGTTGCTAGCTAGGCGCTCTTCTCTCACAGGACTTGTTTCCCTGTCTCTTAGGGACCTAGATCTAGCTCTGTTGCTAGCTAGGCGCTCTTCTCTCACAGGACTTGTTTCCCTGTCTCTTAGGGACCTAGATCTAGCTCTGTTGCTAGCTAGGCGCTCTTCTCTCACAGGACTTCTTTCCCTATCTCTTATAGACTGAGATCTAGCTCTGTTGCCAGCTAAGCGTTCTTCTCTCTGACTGACCGTTTCTCTAGTTAGTCTTGGGTCTGGAACTCCCACCAGTCTCCTCTGAGCTCGACGAAGAGCGTCCTTTTCATTCCTGCTAGCTCTTCGTGCTTTCTTCTCTTCAGGAGTCTCGTTCCTCCTTCGCTCTCTGTCTCGTTCATTACGGAGACGCTTCTTATCTTCGTTGCTACTCATGACGAATACTTAAAGAAGATAACAATACTTTTGATAAAAGAAAATCAATAGTTTCTTCTTGCTATGTTCACTTCACAGTTTACACGTGTTTCTATCTAAAATTATGAAAATATTTCATTAGATTCTACCGCATTAGATCATTGATTGATTTTAAATAGAGAGTGTGTACACATGGGGTACCGGGTGTGACCAGAATAGGCGTGACTGGAGACGTACGTACATACATACATACATACATACATACGGAGGGAGGGAGGGAGACTTCGCCTGAGTGGGGCTCGCTTATGCTCGCCCCAATAATTCTATTTTATTCATATTTTATTTATTGAAAATGTCTTATAATGATTATAAAATACAATGAAACCAGTAAAAAGAGAAGGAAGAAGGGAAAAGTGCAATTCAACAACAAAAATACTGTTTATATGAAACAACAATAAAATTGAACCGAAATGCATGTTTCAAGGCATCCAGACAAACTTGTAGCATATTACCTGGATACCTTTCACTAAGATGCCTCTCCAGAATCAATAAGACGCTGGATGCTACCACTCTATAGCTTGCTTTTCAGCATTCTCTCCACAACTCTTGAAAAGTCGCCATTTTGATAATTAATATTTAATGTGACTTGTGGTCACATGTCATGGATAACTGAATCTGATTGGTCACGTCCACTTTTGGACGGGAGAACAAAACTACATTAAAGAGTGTACCAGACCCTTCCCCGCCGTCCACCCCAATGACTGTAGGCTGGGGAATGGTCTGGCTAGCGAGACTAACAAAGGACATGGTCAAGGACTTCATTAAAGAGAATAAGAGGAACGTCTAGCTCTTCCTCATAAAAAACCTCATCAAAACCTTCCTCGTTTTCATTTGAGTAAGGAGACCGTCAAGAGACTGTCTTATCTAATGGAAGAGAGAGAAAGAAAACATGAAAAAATAAAAAGAAAAATACAAATACATACATGTACATGTAATAGAAAATATCAGTGAAAAAAGAAGACCATACATGTAGTATGTACGTTGTATAGTAAGAAATAAAGTGAATAGAAAGGGAACCACAATAAGGTATTAATCAAGGTATGAATGTTGCATGTATATCATAATTATATGCGATTATAACTACCAATATACAATATGAGAGCACCACAATTGTAATATCAATAATATCACAATTCATGTACATATACATGCATGCACATTAATTGATCTAAATTACCTTTCTAGGCTAGACAGAGGGCCATGGTTTGTCCCTTAACTCATCAATCTGTTCCCATATCTTACCAAGCTCAACCCAAACTCTGTTTAAGTCTTGCAACTTTTCAACTACAACAGCTACATAAAAAGCAGCTCAGCTTTACACCATTAGCCACGCCTATAAATCAGAGCCCACTCATCCCACGTGTTACAACGTGTCTAAAATGGCGCCTTTTTCATTCCTGACCACCTCTGACCAGTAGCTTCATTAGCATCTGTCCTAATGGAGTGTTGCGTGATAAAGGACTGATGTAAGTAAATGAACTAATACTGTATGTACTGATTAAGGACTTTCCTTGACAGCTCTGGAGTGTCAGTAGAGACTTAAACATGAACCAGTTTCAGTGGTAAGAGAGAGAGAGAGTGTAATAAGACTATCATCAGTTGTGTATTATTGATTAATTGGATACTGTGCATTCCATTGGCTGGTAGGTATGGTATTCCATTGACTGGTAGGTATGGTATTCCATTGACTGGTAATAAATGATAAAATTAGTACAGACAGTAAAATGTGTATACTTGAGTACATTGTACTACTGACATAGGGGTAGGAACAGGGGGGGCAGGAGGGGCTTAAGCCCCCCCAACTTTCATGAAGGGGGGGCTTAGCCCCCCCAACTTTAAGTGATATACATGTATTACTATTATCAACACTATAGACTTTAGTTTAGGCAAAATTAAAATATGTGTGCATATTGTGCGATGATTCATTTAATAAAACGTTTTATGAAATGAATCATCACATAATATGCACACATATAAGCTA
>NW_003547195.1:5190-7756 GCF_000090795.2 Amphimedon queenslandica | reverse complement strand
AGCAATGCAAAACACATTTAGGCTGCATTTACACAGCAATGCAAAACATATCATTTTTAACACCGTTTTTGTTTCCATAGAGTCCTATCAAGATTCTATCACATTTTCATTTCTTTCTGTGTAAACAGAAGCATAAAACAGGCACAAAACTGTACTGATTGCATTGGTTTCGCTGCAATGTAAACGCAGCCTTAGTTGTATTACTAAATACACTGATAGATACAGTGAGTGTGTCTTATCATTGAATGTACTAATAATACATGTACAATACACCAATAGAACAGTGTCCTATAGCTAATTATCATCCAATGCTCATAAGTATAGGTTATACAATGTTAGGTGGAGGTATCTATATCACTTATTAGACTGACAGGTCTCAGTCTCAAGGTTTATAAGACCATGAATACTGATACTGGAACAATATCACAAAAATAATGGTACAAATCCTAAACTAACAAATTTGTACATTTCTCATTCCAAAGCCTTCAGTGCTAAACTGAGCCACTTTGGCTGAGCTGACATTTTACAAAACAACTCACTATTTGCTGTGTGTCCATAACTTAATTTTTACTAACGTTCTTAAAAGTAAACCATGCATGGTCCATGATCATTCCCAACATTGTACTGGTCCATGGTCTCTGGTCATATTTTTAAACCCAACCACTCTACATTACATAAAGATTAAAGGACCATATCATGTATATCAGTATAAGCATATCCTGATATTAAAACATTAGCACTATAATACATTGTACAGGTATTAGTATGTATCATTTTATTGGTGGGATTTAAGCAAGAGTAGATCTACTCTTGATTTAAGTCACTCATGCAATATAATTTATTACTGCGACTAAAACCACTCCCACCAATTAATTTCTATTATTTATATATAATGCCAGGGAACAAGTAGAAACAACAAGTCACATCAAGTGGAAGGGATCATTAGCTAGTATTAGGAACGATTTACTGAAGCATCTGGATCTATATTTTTGGAAGGAATGGCTGCTTATTATGATCAAGATGACTTTGTAAGTTATTTAGGGAAGAGATCCTTTGGTTGAGGATGGATCCACTGAGAGAGACTGAGAGTAGCAGTGGAAGGAGGAAAGAGTGTGTAATGTGACAATAGCTAGATCTCCATTATTATTGCACATTATAACTGATAATTTGGAATGCACATGCATGGGTATAATCAAGAGTATATACTCTTGGTATAATCAATAATGAAAAAGCTCAGAAAAGCTCTGAGATCAATTGAAACTTGCGAGGTCTCCTTCTCCTTTTTGTGGCCAGGCCTGATATTGCTGGTTCCGGTAAATTCCCCCTGGGTCTGGTTGATCAGTTGGTCCAGTACTCAGTTGTCCAGTGGGTACTATGAGCTATGGGTCCTATTTGAGGGAGTATTGATCTATATGTTTGGTATCAGTTATCAGTGAATAGACTGTATTGTGATAGTGTGTGTTAGTGTGGCCTGTGAATGAGAGGAGATGTGCCTGTGAGAGAGGGACAGTGAAAGGAGCCCACTCTCGCTCCACTAATATTATACTGTATACAAGACCATCCTCTATAACTATCAACATTTGCCATTTTTGCAACTTTTGAGTCCAACCAGTTGAACTAGTATAGAGTACCTCTTGAAACTAGTTTTTTGCAGTGAAACATTTGTATTTCTAAAATTTTGTGCAATTTACTTTTGCAAATATAGCTTGCAGACTGCACCTTGTAGTGATGGAGATGCAGAATTTTGTGGTGACTTTTATGCAATGGGCTAGCAAAAAGGAATGATTTGCAAAATACTGTTTCCTACAAAAAAATTAACTGGAATTGTACTGATTCTAATTTTTAAAGAAGTATTGATGTAGCTAGCTTACATGTCCATGCATATAGAATTATTTCCTAGTTGTTTTGATCAGACACCTTACTAGCTAATTATCCTATAAGTGTGTGTGTGTGTTTGGTTGTTAGCATATTGTTATTGTTATTATTACTGTCTCTATGTTATCATATACATGTACATGTTGTTATATCTTCTGTTCTGTTGTGGTTTCATTGTTTACATTCCTGTTGTTTTGTTTTTGTATAATAATATGTTGCTGTTAGTACTTTATATACTGATTGTATAGTGTACAGTGTATGTGTATATCATTATTACTATTATCAGTAGGTGATATTGATTGATTGTTATAGTCCTGTGTATTAGTCAATGAATAATGTATCTCATTTATTGTATGTACAGATACATAATCATTATGTGATGTACAGTTGTATTGTGTATGTGATATATCTATCCTCAACTCAACAAGGGAATTGTTAGTAATTGATTCATTGACAGTATGTATAGTCAGTAGTGGGAGTATACTAATAGATCAATATCAATGAGTAAATATCTTTACATAAAGTATACTAGTGTCGTAGATCAAAGGAGCCGCGAGGTCTGCTACTTGTGATAGCAGACCCGCCCTCACAACCACTAATAGCAGCCCTCTCCTGAGGTCTATTATTGTAATAGCAGACCTCCCCTCAGGTCTGCTATTTTATAAAAGACCAGTAAGAGTAAATTAATAAT
>NW_003547195.1:0-2665 GCF_000090795.2 Amphimedon queenslandica | reverse complement strand
AGTTGGTTGAGACATGAACGGTGTTTGAGGAAACCAAACTGTGTGTCAGAAATTTTGGATCTAATAAAAACAGCAATCTTTTTATAGATCACTGACTCTAATACTTTGGATAGAATGCATAATAAAGAAATTGGTCTATGATTTCTGACACTAGACCGATCCCCACTTTTAAAAACAGGAATAATTTTGTGAATCTTCCATTCCTTTGGCATTATGTGGTATGTGAGGCAGTTTGAAAAAAGTGTATTAACTTCAGATAATAAAGGTCCACAACAAAGTTTGTGATTAGGGAGGGAGGAAAAGAGTCTGGACCAAGAGCTTTGTTTAGTTTTAGGGTGGTCAATACCTCCATAACATCAGATGTAGATATCGAAATATGGTTCAATTGAGTGGAAGGAGAAGGAAGATCTTTTAAGGGTGGAAGTTTGAAGTCACTATGAGTAAATATAGAATTGAAGTACGAGTTGAAGAGCTCAGCTTTCTCTAAGGGGAGAAATGCTGCTGCAGACCCCAAGAAAACCTTATCAGGAATTGAGGAGGACTTACGAAGATCTGATAAGTGTGAGTATAAGAGTCGAGGCTGAGTAAAGAACTGAGAGCAGATAGTATTTATATAGTTCTCCTTAGCTGTGAGAATATGGGCTGCCAGTTGAAAGTCTAGACTCAACAGTTTCTGCAATTGAAAATCAGAGGGAGAGCCCTTCTGGAGGAATTGCCTCCTCGAGGATTGTACTCTATTAAGCTCATGTCTCAATTCGCTGTCAAACCACTTGGGTAAGGATGAGCTAGGAATCGTGGCCAGGGGGACAAAAAGCTCCCTAGCAGAAGACACACAGTGCTTAAAACTAGACCATGCTGAGTCAACATCACAGGGTAAGAAGGTAGCTGTATGGTCCAAGGAATAGAGATAAGAGGAAAGGCCATCAGTGTCCACTTTAGAGTAGTTGTAGACCTCTTTGGATTTTGACTGGTAAGAGACATAAGAGATAGTAATATTTAAGAGCACTGGGAAGTGGTCGGAGAGGTCATGACAATTATTGATATTTATATTTGAGATATAGTCCTGGGGAATTAGTTAGAAGGAGATCAAGAATGTTACCACACTTGTGGGTAGGAGCATCAATGAGCTGAGACAAGTTGTGAATAAACAAAGAGCGACAAAAGGATGCAGATGGAATAGAAGAGCCTGTATAAGAGGACCAGTCTATTTCGGGAAAGTTGAAATCACCTACAATAAAGAGTGGAGTAGAATTAGGACAGGGGATAGATAAAAGATGAGAGAAAAGAGTGTTAGAGACATCTGTAGCAGACTTGGGAGGGAAATACACACAACAGAAGAGAATGGGAATATATAAATCAAGTTTAATAATGATTAGTTCAATGTCAGGGGCAGACAAAATAAGTGAAGAGGGAATTAAAGAAGAGACTGCTACAAGAACACCACCTCCAATACCATCACGATCATGGCAATATACAGTATAGCCAGATGGTAATAGTTCATGATTATAGGTGGAGCTTGACAACCAAGTTTTCGTGACAGCTACAATATCAAGGGACTCAGAGTAGACCACGGACTGAAATAAGTTTAATTTGTTACACAGGCTGCGAGCATTCCAGATGCTGCATGACACGGCTAGTCACCTGGAAGACTGAGAAGCAGCTGAGGTTGAAGCCATATTGGTAGCAAAGGTAGGATCAGAGCTAGAATGAGGAACTGAAACAGAGAGGGGTCGACTGGAGGCTGGCTGAGAATTGAGATTCACAGTGTCGTTTGGGTCTTCAGGTACATCTTTAGATACATCTCCAGAAAAGGAGGTGTGGTGATCTGAGGTGTGATGGTCTTCCAGAGTGAATGAGTCAGAACAGAGTTCAAAAGTGTTATTACGCACAACACCATTTCTCCTACCATCGACATATAAGCAGTTGGAGCCAAATTTAATGGGACCATGTACAGCACCCGAGTTGAGAATGCTACGTTGCTCATGAAGAAGGATGTGCTTAACTTTCCGATCACTGGCGGAGAGATCTGGATTTATTCTGATGCCAGGTCTATTAGCAAGCATAGGCTTATGTGAGAGAATAGCAGAAACATCACATGTACGAGTGAGTGTAACTAAAACAGGACGACATCTATTGGGAGAGAACCTTCCTAGCCAATAGGAGTCCCTAATAGAGGATTCATTAAATGTAGTAAGCAGTGAAGACAGAATGGTAAAAACTTTATTCGTGTCTTGTGAAATACGTGTAGCTCTTGCAGTACCAGCAGGGTGCTCTTTGATACCTGAAATGACTAGATTATATCTTCTGTTAGTCTGACTCCGGTGCTGAGACTGAGAGGAAACACGAGGTGACTGATGAGTAGGGGAGGAGTTTTCTTCACTATCATGGTTTAGAACCCTGCTTGATGGGAACTCCCAGATTGAGGTATACTCAGCCTGTTAAGAATTGGAAATGATTCTCTGAAGAATTTGAACTTCTTCACTGAGATTAGCAACAGTAGAGGAAAGAGTTAAAACTTTCTCAGACAGAGAAACTAGAGAACAATGTGGACACTTGTATGGCCTTTTGTCGTTACTTGGGTCCTCATTGATAGCTGTAAAGGCAGTAACAGATTATCCTGCACATCGGCGGTGAATCCATGTGTCACAAATACCCTCACAAAATA
>NW_003547194.1:5184-24919 GCF_000090795.2 Amphimedon queenslandica | reverse complement strand
GAAAGGTCATAACTTGAAGCACCTAGGAATATCCTTCTACTTGAATCATGAAACAGTTTTTCGTACACAATGGGTTAAAAAAGGCCAGATTGTACCTGTTCGCATTCGATTGAACATTTCACGAAAAATAACAGAAATAATTAATACCCAGAAAGAGTTGGAGTCATTTACCTTTACACTCATCACTGATGATTCTAGAAGGCGTTGTCTCCTTGATAATGACCTCTTTCAATGTCTCTACAATGTACTTCAACTACCAAGTCTCAGAAAATTTAAATTTGATGCCTCTCAGCTTCGTAGTCAGATTTCATCAGTTATTCTGTGTAATCTTCTCTCGCTATTTTTGTCTTCTCCTTATCCATTGAGTCTTACTCTGTCTCTCTCTTGCCCATTACTTGATCATCAGCCAAAACCACTTAGAGCCAATTCAGTACCACTCAAAACACTTGAAATTAATGACTGTACATTCCCTCGTGATCTTCTCTCATGTTTACCACAACATCTTGTCCTGGAGTCATTGAAGCTACAGGACAACAAATGGTCCACTGTCTCATTGTTTACTAATCTTCAGTCAATCACTGTTGAGGAATTGGTGCTGCACACCTCTGAGAAGATGACCAATGATGACGCGAAGACCATTTTATCATTATTTGATATTGTAACAGCAAGAGAGTGGAAGTTGGGCCTTAACATAGAAGACAAGCCAGAGACTCTAGATACCCTCTTACATGTTTTGATAATGATTACATTTAAGAGTAATCTTCGCTCGTTTCATTTTCTAAAGGACAAGGAGTTTACATTGCCACCAGTAAAGAGGGACACAATTGTTTCTATTATGAAAACAATATTTGATTCTCTATCTCCTTTTGAGCCATCATACTTTGACTTTGCCATTTCAGAAAACCAACTACAAGAACTATTGAAAGATATTGAGCGTTTATGGGAGGAAAGTGGGAAAATCAAGATGAAGACCATAAGAGTATTTGACATACAATCATTTGATTATGACTACTACAGAAGTGTTCTTGGAGACATGACTGAGGAGCTTGATCTGTGTTTTGCACTGAAAGTTGAGTCTTGAGATGACTATTTATTATTGTATTTTTAATGCTGTAACTTAAACAAAAACTGTGAGTTATATTTAGTGTGACTTAGTCATCCATTAATCACTTATTGTTCCTAAATGCATACATTGACTTTGTATATAGTCTGAACATGTTAATATTTACCCATTACAGTTATTAAGTTATTTATTTAAATTTAGCAATAGCATAATTTCAATGTTGATTCATAATTTGAGCAAGCATTGCATGTATCAGTAACACATGGATTGGGATGAAACTCATAAGATGACATACATGTAGAGCCATCACTTTGAGAAACCGTTATGGACTGTGCATGATATTTCATTAAAAATGTTACATGACTCGGAGATAATTTAATTTAATTCCTGATGCATATACACATACATGAATAGGCAATTTCTTGAATCAGAGTGCTCTAAGTTTACACATGTTTTTGGCATAGTGCTCAACATCTTAATAGTGGATTTTAAAATTGCTTCAAAACTTTATAACACACCCTGTACTGCTTTGTCAAAATATTTATGAGAGAATATTCCTTTTTTTATAATTTTTTCTGATACAAAATATTGTGCTGCATAGGAAATTTGATCTGATTCTGAGCAAAATGGAATTTTACCATTTTGTAATGTTTAGAAAAACACAATACACATGTATATATTTGTGTACCAAATTTAAGCTGATTCCAATCAAAATTGGTTTTTTACAAATTTTTAATTTTCTCAAAATCAGGCCAAAATCCCTGTACTATAGTACAGGATCATTAGCCAAATTTTGCAAAAAATAAGTAGGAGAGAATTCTTTATTTTTATAATTTTTAAAATACATTATACTTGTTTTTATGCTGTTTAGCAAGTTTAAGCTGATTATGATTAAAATTTGATTTATTATGAATTTTTAAAGTTGTCCAAATTATTGGAACAAAATAAACTGTACTATAGTACATGCATGGTCTTTGGCCAATATCATCAAAAATGTCTAAAAGAGATTTACCACTTTTATACATATATACATGTTCTTGTTAAGCATAGAAAGCTGATTTTGAATTCCCACTAATTAAAATTAAATTTTATACGATTTTAAAAGTTGCTCTAAGAGCTAAAATACTCTTGGACTATTGTATAGTGCTATTAAATGTGCATTTAGCATGCTTTGTGGGAGACACAACTTGCAATGTCTGTTATGTAATAAGTTTTAGTTTTAAAAAATATTTTTAGCTTTAGCTATATTGGTGTTTAATAATTTTACATTGAAATGCATCTCACTGTCTAATTGTTTGTAAGAGGGCCTGGTGTATGTCTTTATGACATTAGGCCAGTGTATTGTCGATTTTTTTTATCAAAAGTGCAGTTAATTGACATTTTAACATATTATGCTTTCCACTAGAAAAGAACAAGATTCTATTTTAGCATCAACATAACATCAGCATCAGGACTAGCGTAATATTCTAACCAACTAACAATTTCCTAACCATAGGATATATGCACATGTAATTACCAACTACTTCATAATTCATGCAGTTATTGCCTTATTTGAGAGCAGGAAGTATGCTTCTATATGTATGCAGTATAAAAGGAAAGGGTAGAACCACCCTATATAGGTGCTCAGTTCTTTGTGCATTGTTGTACAATGGATATTGTCAATTATGCTCCTCAAGAATTAAAGAGTGTCAACAGACAACAGAATGAGCAAGTGACTGAAGAGGTTGCAAATTTGTACGAGTCCTTGGATCAAAGTCAAACAGCAAAAGCTAAAAGATGTCATTCTCAACTTCAGTTAGGGCAAGCTGCTGCAGCTCTTGCTCTCATTATTATTCTCCAGGTTTTGATGCTGATACTACTATAATTGCTATTCTTGTCACAGTGTACATGCCAGCACATTCATGTACCAATGTGATTTTTTCTAATGGTAATGACAGTAACAGAATGATGTGCCTTGTCACTGAAATAGCAACAAGATACCAGTACAGCAACTGGACCCAATGGAAACGTCTTTCACAGGAACATGTGTACATGATATTTGCTGCATTAATTAACTCATCTCTTAATGATTCTCTCAAGTTTTGTCCCTGTAGCATTAAAAGTAGGCAGGTCATCATAGTAATCATTGTACTGAATGCTCGTTGTATTAAATGCCTTTTATATCTTACAATTATATTAAACTCTATAAAGGTAACACTTATATCAGTTATATGTAATTGCTTCCTTGTTGTATGCATTCTTATGACTGCATGATGTGTGTTAACGATATTTTGAACTCATGCAATCTACTCAAAATTGTTTTAGTTGTTTCACTTTTAAGCTGCACAAGTAGTTTAAAAAGTATAGAAGGTGGAGCTGAGAGGCTATCGCCCACGCACACTTGAACTAATAATGGCCATGCTCTATTCCAGCACCGATGAAGACTCTTATTCTGATGAAGATAATGACTCGTTTGGCATTCCAAACTTCTGGAATCCTGTTTCAAATAAAGAGTTTTTCGTTGAAGGTGGTGGGATTGGAAACCCTAGCCCTGATTCTGAATCTGAAGAAGTCAGAGAAGAAGCTTTGACCAGGTGGATGGAACTCAAACCAGGAGTACTGCCACACCCAGTCCCACTTGAGCTCCAGTGCCTCATGTTCGTTATTGGCCATATGTTCCAACCTGATCACAGTGTACCAGTTAGCATGATAGCATTACTACCTCGTTCTATTCGTATCAAACTCCTCCTCCTTCTACCAGCAGTAGATGTATGTAAGTTGGAAGGTACACCAGTTACTCAAGGCATATTAATGGATGAGGTATGGGAGGCACTCTTCAAGGAGAGAATACCTAGATTTCTCCTCAAAAAACTTCAGCCAGAGCTAGCACAGAGCATTGTTTTTGACACACCAGACAAATTTAAAGATAAATTTGATATTTTGATTACATGGAAGGAAGCATATATTGTTGCAGTTTTCTCTTTATTACAGGAGAAATTAAATCATGATTTTGAATGCCACTGTCATTCCGATCACTTCATACAAGACCTACTCTATGGCATTGGTGATATACATGAGGGCACAGCAACAGAAATAGCGAATTGCTTTATGGAAGGAGGTACTCTCAACACTCACGGTATTTATTGTTGTGCTTTGACTTGCTTTCGTCTTACTACTGCCAATCATTATCATAAATTTGCTGACCCTACAACTCCTAAGCCAATGTTTCCTAATCACATTAATGACAGTTTTGTATCTGGTATAGTTAACGAATTGGTAGACTGTGATGTCTTGCTTAGGAAACTCACTTTTTCAGATGAATATTTATTTGCAATGAAACCATACTTTAAAAACCCTGGTTTCATCAAGAAGCTTAATAAGCTATTTCGTTTTGTTGAAGTACTCACTGTTGTTAACGAATCCTACACAAGTAATGCCATAAAAGGTTCATTGAATAAAATTGTCAATCTTGTATTTCCACCAGGAAAACTGTCAGTAGTCAAATCAGTGACATTAGTAAATGAATTTGAAGTGGTTGGCCCTCGTTTGAAAGGTCATAACTTGAAGCACCTGGGGATATCCCTCTACTTGAATCGTAAAACAGTTTTTCGTACAGCAGTAATGGTTAGCAAATGCCAGATTGTACCTGTTCGTATTCAAAAGAACATTTCACAAAAAATAATAGAAATAATCAATACCCAGAAAGAGTTGGAGTCCTTTACCTTTACACTTATCACTGATGATTCTAGAAGGCGTTGTCTCCTTGATAATGACCTCATTTGGTACCTCTACAATGTACTTAAACAACCTAGTCTTCGAAACTTTAAATTTGATGCCTCTCACCTTCGTAGTCAGGTTTCATCAGTTATTCTGTCTAATCTTCTCTCGCTATTTTTGTCTTCTCCTTATCCATTGAGTCTTACTCTGTCTCTCTCTTGCCCATTACTTGATCAACAGCCGAAACCACTTACAGCCAATCCAGTACCACTCAAAACACTTGAAATCGATCGCTGTATACTCCCTCCTGATCTTCTCTCATTTCTACCTCAGAATCTTGTCCTGGAGTCATTGAAGCTACAGGACAACAAATGGTCCACTGTCTCATTGTTTACTAATCTTCAGTCAATCACTGTTGAGGAATTGGTGCTGCACACCTCTGAGTTGATGACCGATGATGACGCGAAGACTATTTTATCATTGTTTGATATTGTAACAGCTAGAGAGTGGAAGTTGGGCCTTAACATAGAGGACGAGCCAGAGACTGTGGAAACTCTTTTACACATTTTGACCATGATTACAAGTAAGAGTAATCTTCACTCATTCCATTTTCTAAATGTCGAGGAGTTTGTATTGGCAACAGTTAAGGGGGACACAATTGTTTCTATTATGAAAACAATATTTGATTCTCTATCTCCTTCTGAGCCATCATACTTTGACTTTGCCATTTCAGAAAACCAACTACAAGAACTATTGAAAGATATTGAGCATTCATGGGAGAAAAGTGGGAAAATCAAGATGAAGACCATAAGAGTATTTGACATACAATCATTTGATCATGACTACTACAGAAGTGTTCTTGGAGACATGACTGAGGAACTTGATCTGTGTGATGCACTAAATTTTGAGTCATGAGATGACTATTTATTACTGTATTATTAATGCTGTTAACTTAAACACAAACTGTGAGTCATCTTTAGTGTGATTGAGTCATTCAATATCATTAATTCACTTATTATGCATACATTGACTGAATGACTGTTCCTTGAACATCTTAATATTTACTTATTACAGTTGTTAAGTTCTTTATTCAAATTTAGCATTTTCATTAAATCATGTTGAATCAAAATTTTACCAAGTACTGCATGCATCATTAACACATAAATTACGATGAAACTCATAAAATGAATTTGACTGTTATAGTGTAGAACCATCACTTTGAGAAACCATTAAAAACTGTGCATGATATTTCATTGAAAATATTACATGACTTGGAAATAATTCTATTTTATTTCTGATGCATATACACATACATATCAGTCAGTACAGAGTAGGCATGTTCTTAGAATCAGAGTTTGGTGTAGTGCTCAGCATCTTGACAGTGGATTTTGAAAATTGCTTCAAAATTAGTAACAGACCCATTATTGGTTTGTCAAAAACTGTTCCGAGGGAATTTTTCATTTTTATAAATTTTTTCTGGTTCATAATATTGTGCTGCATAGAAAGTTTGATCTGATTCTGATCAAAATGGAATATTTCATCAAAATTTAAGAGAAATTTACCATTTTATAATGTTTTCAGATCAATTATATACATGTACTTATACTGTGTACCAAATTTGAGCTAATTCTGATTCAAATTAGATTTTTTACGAATTTTTTTAAGTATTTAAAAAATCAGGCCAAAGTCCCTGTACTCTAGTACAGGGTCCTTAGCTGAATTTTGTAAAAAATGGCAAGTTTAAGCTAATTATGATTAAATTTCAATTTCTTAATATAATTATTTTTAAGTTAGATTTTATATGATTTTAAAAGTTGCAATGTAAATGGACTATTGTAGTGCTATTAAATGTTCTGTTGAGCTCATTTAGCATGTTTTGTGGGAGACACAGTTACAATCATGTCTGTTAAGTTATAAGTTTGAGTTATTTATTGTTGTTTAAGTACATTTAAATGCATCTCACTGTCTAATTGTTTGTAATAGGGCTGGTGTATGTCTTAAGGCTGGTTTACAATTATGACATTTGGCCACTGTACCATTGATTTTTAATCAAAAGTTTGATGTGGCAATAATGACCTTCTGACACATCTTTCTGCTAGAATAAAACAGATTCTATACCAGTATCGACATAATGTCAAGACTAATGTAATAATATTGTAAACCAGTCTTGATCCTAACAATCATGATTTCCAAACCATATTGACAAATTACCAACTAGTACGTAATATTCAGTTATTACAGGCTTATTTAGGCGCATTCAATATAAAATATTAGAGCCATCCTAGTTTATTGTGGATTGTTGTACAATGGATAACTATATGCTCCTCAAGAATTTAAGATTGTCACTGAACAGACAGCAGAACTTGATGAGCAAGTGACTGAAGAGGTTGCAAATTTGTACGAGTCCTTGGATCAAAGTCAAACAGCAAAACCTCAAATTGTCACCCCAAACTTCAGTTAAGGAATCAAGCTGCTGCTCTTGCTCTCATTATTATTCTCCAGGTTTTGCATAATGATGATACTACTCTATATTCTTGTCACAGTGTAGCTCTATACATGCCAGCACATATTATACCTCGGCACATGTGGTACCTTTATGATTTATCTGAAATTCTGATGATAATGACAGTAATGGATGTGTGGTGCCTTGTCATTTGTAGTAATAACTATTACATCAAATGAACCCAATGGAAACTGCATTCTTATGACTGCATGATACTCAAGGTTTCACAATAGAAGGTGGAGCTGAGAAGAGGTAATCGCCCACGCACACTTAAAATGGCCAGCACTGATGTGGAAGATCTCGATGAAGAAGACTCCTATTCTGATCTGTTTGATGATGAGGACAGTGACTCATTTTGCATTCAAGACTTCATGGATCCTCTTTTATACAGAGAGTTATTCTTGGAAGGCGATGGAATTGAATCTAGCCCTGACTCTGAAGAAGTGACTAGGCCGGGTTTGACCAGGTGGATGCGGGAACTCAAACCAGGAGTACTGCCGTACCCAGTCCCACTTAAGCTCCAGTGCCTCATGTTCGTTATTGGCCATTTGTTCCAACCAGATCACAGTGTACCAGTTAGCATGATAGCATTACTACCTCGTTCTATTCGCATCAAACTCCTCCTCCTTCTACCAGCTATCGATATATGTAAGTTGGAAAGTACATCGGTTACACATGGCATAGTAATGGATGAGATATGGAAGGCACTCTTCAAGGAGCGAATACCAGCTTTTTTCCTCGAAAAACTTGAGCCACAGCTAGCACAGAGCATTGTTTTCGACACACCAGACAAGTTTAAAGAGAAATTTGATATTTTGATTACATGGAAGGAAGCATATTTTGATACCGTTTTCTTTTTATCACAGGAGAAATTAAATCATGATTTTGAATGCCACTGTAATTCCGACCATTTCATACAAGATCTACTTTATGGCATTGGTGGTATACACAAGGGCACAATGGAAATCACAGATTGCTTTAAGGAAGGAGATACTCTCAGCATTCACGGTATTTACTGTTGTACTATGACTTGCATTCGTCTGACTACTGCCAATCATTATCATAAATTTGGAGATCTTTTAGCTCCTGAGCCATTGTTTTCTGTTTGTCATGACAACAGATTCACATCTGATATCGTTAATGAATTGATAGACTGTGGTGTCTTTCTTAGGAAGCTCACTCTTTCAGATAGATATTTATCTGCAATAGAACGGTACTTAAAAAACCCTGGTTTTATCAAGAAGCTTAATAAGCTATTTCATTCTGTTGAGGTACTCACTGTTAGTGAATTTGACACAAGTAATGCCAATAAATCTTCATTCAATAAGATCCTCAATCTTGTATTTCCTCCAAGGCAACCATCGGTTGTCAAATCAGTGACATTATTAAATGAGTTTGAAGTGGTTGGCCCTCATTTGAAAGGTCATAATTTGAAGCACCTGGGAATATCCTTCTGCTTAAATCATTCAACGGTTTTTCGTACACAATGGGTTAAAAAAGGCCAGATTGTACCTGTTCGCATTCGATTGAACATATCACGAAAAATAACAGAAATAATCAATACCCAGAAAGAGCTGGAGTCTTTCACCTTTACACTCATCACTGATGATTCTAGAAAGTGTCGTCTCCTTGATAATGACCTCATTCGATGTCTCTACAATGTACTTCAACTATCAAGTCTCAGAAAATTTAAATTTGATGCCTCTCACCTTCATAGTCAGGTTTCATCAGTTATTCTGTGTAATCTTCTCTCGCTATTTTTGTCTTCTCCTTATCCATTGAGTCTTACTCTGTCTCTCTCTTGCCCATTACTTGATCAACAGCCGAAACCACTTACAGCCAATCCGGCACCACTCAAAACACTTGAAATTAATGACTGTACATTCCCTCCCAATCTTCCCTCATTTCTACCACAGAATCTTGTCCTGAAGTCATTGAAGCTACAGGACAACAAATGGTCCACTGTCTCATTGTTTACTAATCTTCAGTCAATCACTGTTGAGGAATTGGTGCTGCACACCTCTGAGAAGATGACCAATGATGACGTGAAGACCTTTTTATTATTGTTTAGTATTGTAACAGCAAGAGAGTGGAAGTTGGGCCTTAACATAGAAGACAAGCCAGGCACCCTAGAAACCCTTTTACATGTTTTGACCATGATTACATGTAAGAGTAATCTTCACTCATTCCATTTTCTAAGGGACGAGGAGTTTGCATTGCCACCAGTAAAGGGGGACACAATTGTTTCTATTATGAAAACAATATTTGATTCTCTATCTCCTTCTAAGCCATCGTACTTTGACTTTGCCATTTCAGAAAACCAACTCCAAGTACTATTGAAAGATATTGAGCGTTTATGGGAGGAAAGTAGCAAAATCAAGATGAAGACCATAAGAGTATTTGGCATACAATCATTTGATCATGACTACTACAGAAGTGTTCTTGAAGACATGACTGAGGAACTTGATCTGTGTGATGCATTAAAGGTTGAGTCTCGAGATGACTATTCATTATTGTATTATTAATGCTGTAACTTAAACACAAACTGTGAGTCATCTTTAGTGTGACTTAGTCATTCATTATCATTACTTCACTTATTATTCCGAAATGCATACATTAACTTTATATATAGTCTGAACATAGATATTTCTGAACATGTTGATATTTACTCATTACAGTTGTTCAGTTCTTTATTTGAACTTAGGATTTTCATTAGAACATAATTTTAATGTTGAGTTGTAATTTGACCGAGTATTGTACATGTGTACTTTATAGTGCATGCATAGTCTTATCATCAAAAAATGAGTAAGAGAGATTCACCACTTTTATGATGCATATATAATACAATATTCTTGTTTAGCATAAAAAAATTAGATTTTTTATAATTTTAAGAGTTGGTGCAAAAGCAATGTACATTGTATAGGCACTTTGTATATAAACTATTGTAGCGTTTATCAGCTTATAAAATTTGTTGTTGTTCT
The DNA here is from genome assembly GCF_000090795.2 of Amphimedon queenslandica. Lineage (NCBI taxonomy): Eukaryota > Metazoa > Porifera > Demospongiae > Haplosclerida > Niphatidae > Amphimedon > Amphimedon queenslandica. The sequence continues at coordinate 14,676 of NW_003547194.1, read as the reverse complement.
CACTTTCAAAAGTGAAGCCCACAAGTGAAGTAAGACTGTCTTACACTTTAACACATTTTATTTTGAGTTATTTCAAAATAGGTATGTTTAGCTGTAGCTATTTGTAATTAATTCTGCATTTAAGCATGTCACTGTCTAATTCTTTGTAAAAAGGGTGCATGTCTTATCCTAACCAACTATATACCAATTTTTAAACCATAGTTAGATATGCACATACACTGTACAATCAACATAAATACTTTTCTTTTGCACTACTACATGCAATATTTAGTTATAACTTTATTTGGGACAGGAAGTATGTCTCTGTGTGCATGCAGTATAAAAGGGTAGAACCGCCCTATAGGTCCTCAGTTCATAGCGCATTGTTGTACAATGAATAACGTCAATTATGCTCCTCAAGAATTGAGGATTGTCAACAGACAGCAGAATGAAGCAGCTGAAGAGATTGCAAATTTGTACGAGTCCTTGGATCGAAGTCAAACGGCAAAAGCTAAAGAAAGTTGCCCTCAACTTCATTTAGGGAAACAAGCTACTGCTCTTGCTCTCATTATTATTCTCCAGGTTTTGATGCTGATGCTACTAATCGCTATTCTTGTCACAGTGTACATGCAGGCATATACATGTACCAATGTGATAAATTCTGATGGTAATGATAGCTACGAATATGCCTTGTCAAATAGCAGCAACATACCAGTACAGCAACTGGACCCAATGGAAACAGCAGAAATTCTTCAAAAAGTTGATAAATTGGCGAAAGCTTTCCCTAACGTTAGCAATGCATGCATATCTAGTGCTGATGTGGTTTATGAATTATCATCCACAATGCAAGAGGTTTTACTCAAACAAAATAACTTTTCGTCTGATCCACTTCTCAACTCTTGCAGTAAAATCAAGAAGATGCAACTCTACAGTCAATCAGGATATTATACCATCAATGGTAAAAGTATTTATTGCCATATGGGAGAGTTATGTGGCACAGATGCATGGGCAAGACTAGCATATCTAAATATGTCTGATCCTACGCAGAACTGCCCTTTTGGGTTTAGGCTGTACCAGTCAGGAGGAGTTAGAGCTTGTGGCAGACCAGTAACAAATGATAGTAGCTGTGTTTCTGTTCAGTTTCCATCTAATGGTACTAAATATTCACAAATATGTGGTAGAGTAGTGGGATATCAGTATGGAACAACCGATGCAGCTAGATCAAATAATATTATGACTGCAGATGGGGTATCTATCACACGTGGGCTCTCACAGCAACATGTGTGGACAATGTTAGCTGGATCATTTGATTCATCTCTTAACAATCCTCGAAATCGTTGTCCCTGTAGCACCGATAGTGGACAGGTCGTTCTTAGTGATCATTACTTTTGTGAATCAGGTAAACATGATACTTCATTTCAACTGAAGTTATTCACATCTGATCCACTCTGGGATGGTCAAGGTTGTGGTTCTAATGAAGTTCTTTGTTGTTCAGCTCCTGGTATCCCATGGTTTTACAGAGACTATGGTAACGCTACCACTACTGATTATATTGAATTGAAGATTTGCTGTGATGAGGGAACTAATAATGAAGACTCTCCAGTTAACGCTTATGAGATATATGTTAAGTAGAAATAATTGCATTGACTATGATAGTTCAGTTTTGCCTATTTTTTAATTCTCACTTTTCTTTTTGTCTATTATAATTGTTAGATTCATCAACTTTAAATGATTTTTTAAACTGACTATGTTTATTATCAGCAAAGTTTTAGGTCTGCATTGGAGATGTACCATACCGTTAAGTTGGCATTTCATTGAAAGTAGCCTAGGAGATATTTCTCACATTTTGATACTAGATCTATATTTTATGATTTATATGGCAGTATAGATTTGTACTAAAGGATGTGGTGCTCTCTTAAATATTTGATTATGACTCATTCAACACATTAAATAGATCTTTAATTTGTACACACAATAACAACTATAACTAGAACAAAAGGTTAAAAATTATTTGTTGTAGGCTTGAGCCTACAAATAATTTCTAACAAGCCTTTGCATTGTAGGGTTGTCTGGTTTGAACTTATGGAATAAATTCAAACAAGCCTCTGTGGCATTGTATCACCACAAAAAAACCAACATGTCAACCCTACACTGCAGGTAATTGTTCAATGATTTCTGCTCTCTCTCCCTTCCTCCCTCCCTCCCTCCATCCCTCTCTCCCTCCCCCCCCCTCTCTGTAACTTTGAGCTTAATTAAAGGCATGCCAACATTTACCTTAATGCTCATCAATCATTAATTGCCCGTTAACATTGATAACAATACTCAGTTTCAATGCTGCAATAGGCCATTTTATACCTGCAGTGTAGGGTTGACATTTTGGTGTTTTCATGGTGATACAACCCTACAGGGGCTTGTTTGAATTTGATTTATAGGTTCAAACCAGACAACCTTACAGAGGCTTGTTAAAATTTATTTGTAGGCTCAACCCTATACAATAACATTATATACTGCAGTGTTTCATCTTCATCACTGGTTTCTGATTACAGCACACTTAATGCAATATAATCAGTAATGACAATCTTATCATGTACTGGTAGTCTCTGTAAAACCTTAGGATTTCCAAGAGCTGAACAACAAGGAACTTTGACCATCCCAGAGTGGATAGAATGTGTAAAGATTTATTGCCTATTTTGAGTATTTTCTCGATGAGCGATTGAACAGAAAGAGAGCTACATACAGTGTGTGTTTGTATTACATTAATTATAACCTACAAGGACATATTTGTTTAAGAGTGTCAGAGGATCCTGATGCAAAGGTCCATACATGTTCATGAGATGACCCACAAGTGAAACTGACACCACCAACATATTATATTATCTGTTTATACCAGTAGTTGTAAGAGTATCATTGCATAGCATTGCTCTCAATGCATTTCTTCCTACAAATTTGATTACAAAGTATCTTGTTATCATTTCCTTCACTGTTATTGTTATTATTATGTTAATTAAGTAAGGAAAACTATAGATAGAGTAGGGCTTTTACAGTTATTACCACTTTATTTTTGTAACATTGTTTGCACAAAGCTGAAAATATTTAAAACTATACGTACTAGTAATGAGAACAATTAATACAACAGTTCTACTAATGTCGCAGTTACCATACTAAGAAGTCTACATACAGTGAACTACTTAATGTATATATCATAATAATGAACTGTTATATCTTCATTATCAGTTCCCTGACTACAGCAAAGCCTCAATTCAATATAGTCAGTAGTGGTATTGTTACCATAGTCTCTGTGAAACCATGGAATACCAGGGGCCAAGCAGCATTGACCTTCATTAGACCCACAACTTTGACCGTCCCAGAGTGGATCAGATGTGTAGAGAATTTGTTTTGCATTTCCAGAAGCTTCGTGATTACCTGATTCACAAAAGTAATGAGTACCAATGAAAGATTGAACAGAGAGAGATCCACTACTGCAAGGACATGTATCATCGGACTCCATATCAGTGTCAGAGGATCCAGATGCAAAGGTCCATACATGTTGACGAGATGATCCCCGAGTGATACTGACACCGTCAACGTAGGAACTGTTTATACTATAGTGATGCATTAATAATGCTCTCAATCCATCTGTTGATCTATACTGATATCCAAGTACCCTACCACGTATTTGTGAATACCTAATACCATTAGATGGAAACTGAACTGAAGCACAGCTACCATCATTTGTTACTGGTCTACCACAAGCTCTAACCCCTCCTGACTGGTACAATCTAAACACTGAAGGACAACTCTGCATAATATTGGACATGTTAAGGTATGCTACTCTTGTCCATCCTCCTTCTATATTATAGCTCATATTGCAGTACATGGAATGAATAGTGCCATTCAATGACTTTATTAGATAGATGCCTGATGGACTGTTGTGTTGCCTCTGCTTGACTTCTTCACAAGAAGTTGGAAGAGAGTCTTGTTGTAAAGATAGCAGCTCTTTTACCACTAGTTGTATATCATCAACTACTGTAGCAATAGAAGTACTAGTATTAACGTGGTCGGAGAGAGTGTTAGTAATCTTAATAAGCTTTTTAACTGATTCATTCATTATTGCAATCAATTTCTGGTGCGCATTACTTTTATTGCCCTGGTTTGAAACATATTGATTCATTATTTGTAATAGATACTGTTCCACATCCTCCACTGATCCACACATGTTGTGTGAATGGCTTTTGCACAAATTTATTGAGTATCCTTCCATGCCTATTAAAGCCAGCATCATCAGCATTAAACCAATCAGCACTATCAAAGCAATAAATAGGATGATCGTATGCCCTGGTTTTTGTTGCAATTTTTGACCTTTTATCTCTCTTCTATTGGTAAGCTGATGTTGACCATAATCCAGCGTGTCATAGAAGTTTTCATTGTCTTTGTTTGATACTTGCATTTGAGCTGAGAGATTGTTGCCTTCATAACTCATATTATTCATTGTAGCTCACTTCAAATGAAATAAACTATATACAACTGAAATTGTAACGCCTTTTATATTTACACTCAACTCTAAAGTAAACACAGTGTAATTGCTTCCTTCTTGCATGCATCAATATGATTCACGTGTGCTAACAGTATTTTGAATCATAGATAGATGCTGAACTCATGCATGCATTCTACACTCAAGCAACAATAGAAGGTGGAGCTGAAAGAGTCTTCGCCCACGCACACTTAAAATGGCCTATCCCAGCACCAATGATTAAGATCTCGATAAAGAAGACTCTTATTCTGATCTGTTTGATGATAATGACTCGTTTTACATTCAAGACTTCATGGATTCTCTTTTATACAAAGAGTTTTCTTGGAAGGCGATGGGATTGCCGGAAGTCTGAGGCTTGACAAGGTGGATGGAACTCAAACCAGGAGTACTGCCACACCCAGTCCCACTTGAGCTCCAGTGCCTCATGTTCGTTAATGGCCATTTGTTCCAACCAGATCACAGCGTACCAGTTAGCATGATAGCAGTACTACCTCATTCTATTTGTATCAAACTCCTTCTACCAGCTGTCGATATATGTAAGTTGGAAAGTACATCGGTTACACATGGCATATTGTATAGCCGAAAAATTCAGTGGAGAATTAAATTTGGCGGATTGGCAGTGTAAAATAAAACCACCTATATTATAACCGCCAATAATAATTGCAATTATTATGGGCGGGTTCATTGTACTAAAAATGGCAGTATTTCTCACTATTTCAGTCACAAAGTCAAGACTGTGGGCAAGGACTGCCAAGGAGTAGCTATAAGAAGAGCTGAGTGTGCTTAATGAAAACACAAGATAGTAAACCGCCAAATGACCGCCAATATTATATTTAGGCAGTTTTGATGCAAAACCGCCAAAGTTTTAGACTGCCAAATTTTCCGGCTATACGGTATTAATGGATGAGATATGGGAGGCACTCTTCAAGGATAGAATACCAGCTTTTATCCTGAAAAAACTTGAGTCGCAGCTAGCACAGAGCATTGTTTGCGATACACCATGCAAGCCATGATTGCAAGTACATGTAAGAGTAATCTTCGCTAATTCCACTTTCTATATGCTGAGAAGTTCGCATTGCCACCAGTAAAGGGGGACACAATTGTTTCTATTATAAATACAATATTTACTTCTCTATCTCCTTCTAAGCCATCATACTTTGACTTTGCCATTTCAGAAAACCAATTACAAGAACTATTGAAAGATATTGAGCATTTATGGGAGGAAAGTAGCAAAATCAAGATGAAGACCATAAGAGTATTTGGCATACAATCACTTGATCGTGACTACTACAGAAGTGTTCTTGGAGACATGACTGAGGAGCTTGATCTGTGTGATGCACTAAATGTTGAGTCTCAAGATGACTATTTATTATTGCATTATTAATGCTATAACTTAAACAATAACATTGAGTCATTTTTACTGTGACTTAGTCATCCATTAATTACTTATTATTTTTAAATGCATACATTGACTCTGTATAGTCTGAACATGTTAATATTTACTCATTACAGTTGTTAAGTTCTCTATTTAAATTTAGGATTTTGAATTCATTAGAACATAATTATTATTTTTAATATTGAATTAAAATTTGACTGAGTATTGTACATGTGTACTTTATAGTACATGTACATGCATAGTCTTATCATCAAAAATGTCTAAGAGATTTACCACTTTTATGATGTGTATACAATTTTTCTTGTTTAGCATAGAAAAATTAGATTTTTTATGATTTTAAGAGCTGCTCCAAAAGCAATGTACATAATGTACATTATTGTATAGGCACATTGTATACTTTGACTATTGTAGTGCTTATCAGCTTATAAAATGTGCTGTTTAGCTCACTTTGGATGCTTTGTGGGAGACACAGCTTACAATGTATGTTACATGTATGTAATAAGCTGGTGCTAATTCAATTATTTGCTTTCAAGGTTCTGCCCAAGAGGTCATGACAAATTAATTTTACAATAGCTTCACTGTACAAATGTTCAAATCAATTAGTTCACAGTAATTCCATATATGAGTATCAATGTGTCAAATATCAAAAATTTTGTAAACTTAAAGTATAAGATAAAATGTTATTATAGAGCTTTTGAAAAGTACGAATTGCATAAATTAACGTGTGACCTTTTACAGTTCAAGTCTGAAGACTGTAATAAATGTAGGGCTTTTCAAGCTATTACCACTTGATATTTTGCATTTCAAAAGTGTTGTTGTTTTCACATTCAAAGGTGAAGCCCAAAAGTGAAGTAAGACTGTCTTACACTTTAACACATTTTATTTTGTGTTATTAAAAAAAATATTTTTAGCCCTAGCTATTTATAATTAATTGTACATTTAAAAGCATGTCACTGTCTAATTGTTTGTAATAAGGGTGCATGTCTCATCCTGACCAACTAAAAGATTCCAGACCATAGTTAGGTAAGAAATTCAATTAAAATAAATACTTTACTTTTGGACCACTATATGTAATAATTAGTTTTTACCTTGTTTGGGAGCAGGAAGTATGCCTCTATGTGCATGTAGTATAAAAGGGTAGAACCACCCTGTAGTGCTCAGTTCTTTGTGCATTTTTGTACAATGGATAACGTCAATTATGCTCCTCAAGAATTAATTAAGGATTGTTAACAGACAGCAGAATGAAGCGGCTGAAGAGATTGCAAATTTGTATGAGTCTTTGGATCAAAGTCAAACAGTGAAAGCTAAAGAAAGTTGCTGTCAACTTCAGTTAGGGAAACAAGCTGCTGTTCTTGCTCTCATTATTATTCTCCAGGTTTTGATGCTGATACTAGTAATTGCTATTGTTATCACAGTGTACATCCAAACATATACATGTACCAATGTGATTTATTCTGATGGTAACGACAGTAATGGATATACCTCTTCAAATAGCAGCAACATACCAGTAGAGCAACTGGACCCAATGGAAACGGTTCAAAAAATTGATAAAATGGCGAAAACTCTCTCTAATGTTAGTGAAGCTTGCATATCTAATGCTGATATGGTTTACGAATTATCATCAACAATGCAAGAGATTTTATTCAAACAAAATAACACCTTATCTGATTTACTTCTTGACTCTTGCAGTAGGATCAAGAAGATGCAACTCTACAATCAATCAGGATATTATACCATCAATGGTAAAAGTACTTATTGCCATATGGGAGAGTTATGTGGCACAGATGCATGGGCAAGATTAGCATATCTAAATATGTCTGATCCTACACAGAACTGTCCTTTTGGGTTTAGGCTGTACCATTCAGGAGGAGTTAGAGCCTGTGGTAGACCAGTAATAATAAATGATGGTAGCTGTGTTTCAGTTCAGTTTCCATCTAATGGTATTAAGTATTCACAGATTTGTGGTAGAGTAGTGGGATATCAGTATGGAAGGACAGATGCAGCTAGATCAAGTAATGTTACGGTTGATGGAGTTATCATCACACGTGGGCTCTCACAGTAACATGTGTGGACAATGATGGCTGGATTAATCGACTCAACTCTAAACATTCCACTCAGTCGTTGTCCCTGTAGCACCAACAGTAAGCAGGTTGTTTTTAGTAATCATTACTTTTGTGAGTCAGGTAACAACGATACCTCATATCAAATGAAGTTATACACATCTGATCCACTCTGGAATGGTCAAGGTTGTGGGTCTAATGAAGTTCTTTGTTGTTCAGCTCCTGGTATCCCATGGTTTCACAGAGACTATGGTAACGCTACCACTACTGATTATATTGAATTGAAGATTTGCTGTGATGAGGGAACTAATAATGAAGACACTCCAGTTAACAGTTATGAGATATATGTTAAGTAGAGCGAATGTTGTTCATGTAATTTTATTAGTGCCTTGTGTTAGTTTTGTCACTTTTCTTTTATTCACACTTTTCTTTTAGTCTATTAAAATGTTAAATCAATCAACTTTAAATGAATTTTGATGCTGACTATTTTGCAAAATTTTTTGTCTGCATTTGATACATACTATATTGTTAAGTTGGTATTTCATCAAAATTAGCCCAGGAGATATTTCTGCATCTTGATGTATACTACATTTTCTGATGTATATTGGTGTATATGGTTTATGACATAGGTTACATCTCACGGTCACCTTATACTCCCATTCTTTGTGTCGGTATGTGTATACTGTTAAATGTTAAAACTGCTCACATGCTTGAACTAAAATGACTCCACAAACAAAAGATGTTACCCATAAATAGAGTAAAATTTTTTGAGTTATGACCATTGAAAAAAAATCAGCCATTTTTCAAAAGATTCCCTGTACTATAGCCCATGGTTTTTTTCCAAAAAATGGCTCCAAAATCACACCCAATTTTTATTACATTTTCTGATACATGTTGATGTCCTTATGCTATGTAGAAAGTTTAAGTTGATTCCGACTTAATTTTTTCAAGTTATGACCATTTTTTAAAATCAACCATTTTTCAAAAAATTCCCTGTACTAGAGTAAGGAAGCAATTTCTGGACACATTAGATTCCGGACAGCTCTATCTCGTCTTTTAGACTTGCTGCCGCTCTGAAATTTTCACACAATATAACTCTAAGCTAATTGAGATTGCGTAGTAAAGATGAGCTGCATTAAGCTAGTTTTGTTCTAGTTATCTTTAAAAGTATTAGACGTCCGACAATAGTCAAATATCGTCAGATAAAATCAAATTTAGTACATTTTATTAGTATTGGTAAATACAGCAATTGCAAGGTTGCAGTAACACTCTTACTTACTTAGTAGCCCTTCTTCTTTGTGAGGCACAAACCTTTTCCCTTCAACTTCACGTACATGGAGCTCGAACAGAATTTTAAGTGAAACTCTAATTGTCGTCCACTTATGCTCCACCCAATACGCTGCTGCCTCGTGTTGTTTGCTGTGTCAGGTCTCATGAGTCTCACCTCAGTTGTTTTAATCTTGATAACGAGGTTGATAAGCTGTTATTACTGTGTTTCACTCTCGGTTCACTCGATAAGGCAAGTA
>NW_003547194.1:2765-4251 GCF_000090795.2 Amphimedon queenslandica | reverse complement strand
TGGATGGTCATTCTAGTCACTATTGCCCTGAAGTAGTACGATTAGCTGCAAAGGAGAAGGTCCTCTTATTTACACTGCCACCTCATACCACTCACCTCGCTCAACCTCTTGACAGAGGTTGTTTCTCTCCACTCAAAACATATTGGAAGGAGCTTTGTCACAGATTTTATGTCAAAAATCCTGGCAGAGTAATTACTAGATACGACTTTTCGGCAATATTTTCAGAAGCATGGAAACTTGCAATGACCCCTAAAAATATAATGTCTGGTTTTGAAGTTGCTGGTATTTGCCCATTTAGCCGAAGAGCTCTTGATACTCCTCCACCTGCAGGCCCTAAGTCTCTTCAAGAGGAAACTGGTCTGGCATATATACCTCTGTACAGTCCAGCGAGACACTACTCTGATAAATCATTATCTGGCTGTTCAACACCTAGATCTGATAGCAATACGTCTACTCCTGATGATCATGATGTTTCGAGAGCTACTTCTGTCACTCAATTTTTGGTCACACCAATGCACCTTAGTAAGGTACCTACAAAAAACCCAAAATCTTTTGGAAAGGTCCTTACCAGTAAGGAAAATATGGAGCTTATGGAAGAGAAGGAGCGGAAAAAGGAAGAAGAGAAGAAGGAGAAAGAAAGACGGAAAGCCGAGAGAGAAGAAAAAGCAAAACAGAAAAAACTTAACAAAAAAGGTTTATATTGAAAAACTACAAAATTAGTTTATGTTACTGATGAATTTATATCATCTAGGACAAAAGAATGAAGTTCATACTGAAACACCTGAGTCTATGTCTATTTTGTATGCTTCATCTATGAGACATTCTTTGGAGCTAAAAGATGATTTTACTGAAAAGGAATGGACCATTTTTACTAAGCGGTATGAAAATGGTTATGACTTACAAGGAGATGACCGCTACAATCTTTGGCTTAGTCAATATCATTCTCAATCATTACAAAGTAAGAGTCAAGTATGTTGCACTATAGCATTTAATTCAGAATCTGCATGTGAAGTATCAGCTGAGTGAAATGTAAAAGTGCACAGCAGCTGTCTAAATAAAACCAATAAAACTGTATTATTATGCCTTAAATAGAAACACCTACTGGTCAAAGAGGAAGAGGAAGGAAGATTGAAGGTTAGTGGTACAATATATACATTAATCGTGTCAATCATTTATACCTTAAATAGAGACACTCACTGGTCAAATTACTGTTGGAAGAGGAAAGAAGGTTGATGGTTAGTGATACCAGTATGTCATTTATCATTTATACTTTAAATAGAGACACTCACTGGTCAAATTACTGTTGGAAGAGGAAAGAAGGTTGATGGTTAGTGATACCAGTATGTCATTCATCATTTATACCTTAAATAGAGACACTTACTGGTCGAACTACTGTGGGAAGAGGAAAGAAGGTTGATGGTTAGTGATACCAGTATGTCATTCATTATTTATACTTTAAATAGAGACACTTACTGGTCGAACTACT
>NW_003547194.1:0-1305 GCF_000090795.2 Amphimedon queenslandica | reverse complement strand
AGTACTCGAGCTCTGTCTCAATTACCAGACCCCTCGTGGATTTAATTCTCAGTGAGGAGATGGGTCTACCTGTTGATGTTATGTGTGAGATGGACAGATTGAAGAAGAAGAATGTGTTGTTGAAGCAGGATGGTTACAGATCACTAATATCTAGTGTGAGGCCGCTACTGTCAGATGGGCGTCTCCGCCTTTTTGAGGTGTCCTGTGAGAAGGGGGCCTCCACCTGGTTGTCGGCTCTTCCATTGAAGGAATATGGCTTTGATCTACATAAGGAGGAGTTTCGTGATGCACTGTGTCTGCGGTATGGGTGGCGACCATCAGGACTTCCACTGACCTGTGAAGTGCCGTTAGGGAGAGATTGTTACCATCCCGTAAATGTCCGTAAAACAAGTTTGTGCGCATGCGCATCGGTGCAAAATGGAACTTAGTTTTTGTCAGGACTGCTCTAGGGACTTTTAAAGCCTTGGGACTCTCTGAAATAAAAAAAAAAACTAAACCCTAAACCAACTAAGGGGCTCCTAAATTGAGTAGGGACGCTCTAAAAAAAACCGCCACCCTAACCCCTAAACCCTAAAAACAATAGCTAAGTCCTAAAAAACAATAGCTAACTAGGGGATAGCGAAGGGGCGGGGCGAGACTAACTAGGGGACTAACATAACTAGGGGAGAAGGCTAAGTAGAAAAGGTAAATTTTTGAAAGTAAAAAAAAACAGAAAAGCAAATTTGCCCTGCCCTGAGCTGGATTCGAACCACTACCACGTCCACATTCTGCCCCACGCCTTCCCCACTGAGCCACCACGATCCTGCTGCCTCAACCCCACTGATTGTCGTATCTATATTGTTATAAGATAGTAGAGTACATTATCAATGATCGTACACCATCAATTTTCGGACACTTGTTTTAGGAAAACTATACATTGCCATCTCATGAAACTGCAAAGTATTATAGCAATAGTTATCCTTTATTTGCGTGACAAAACTTGTAGCTCTAGCAAGAGTGCATAGAAAGTTATAAGCTCTCAAAGCGTGGTGTCCGACAATACCAATGATCGGCCAAAATTCTCAATCTTCGGACTGTCATTTCTGAACGGCAGCAAAGGATAGTTTTAGAAGGTCACTATGATAACTTTGTAGGCCTGTCTTTAAACTAACTATCACCATCCGGATCTTTTTGATAGCTGTCTTTTTGACAGAGATAATGGCCACTTAAAATGTGTCACCTGATCCCTCAATATACGGACAAATTTTACAAAAATATACAAAACTGATGATTTTACGGAGTTTTACTAATAAAATTCATAATTTT
>NW_003547193.1:21619-24960 GCF_000090795.2 Amphimedon queenslandica | reverse complement strand
GTTATTATTATTACTAATATCATTATTATCATTATTACAACTACAGTTATTGTTATTATAACTTGTGTGCACATGCGCATAACACATTATCTTCTCTCAGATTTCTCTCTCATGTTAGCATCTTTCCTTTGTAACAGTTGTGTCTTTTGTTTTTGTTATCAAAGAGAATCTTATCGCCTTAGTGCCATTCCTCACGGTAAACAGACTGGAGTTGATCTACAGCCTTCTCATTTTAGCTCTTTTATTAGTTGGTATTACCAACAACTTTGGCAATACCACAGTATAGTGTAAAGCTAGTCCAGGGGCGGATCTAGAGTTTAGATACTGGGTGGGCAAAAATAATAAGGAGGTGTGGTTAATAAATTTAATTAATTAGTTTTAAGGTGTGGTCAATTAAGTAACAAGTAATAACAGATAATTAGTCAACTTAGTCAAGACAAAACAATACGCCTATTTATGTCAGCAGAGCCAAACTCATTAATTATCAGTTCGTAATCTAAACTCTCTGCTATCTCCCTCTCTATTGACAAAGTTGCTAAAGCTGATAAACGGTCTTCTGCCATCCTACTTCTTAGACAGGTCTTAATGCGTTTTAGAGCTGAGAAGGAACGTTCACTTTCCACACTAGTGACTGCTATTGTTAAAGCTATTTGTGCTAACTCATGTAGGGTGTGGTATGCAGGTTTGCAAGAATAAAGGTAGTTTCTAAATGATGCTAGACTATCTCCAATCGTGCCTTTGGGCAGAGCCTTTATCAGTCTAACTTCAATCTCCAGATTTGGTTCTGTGGGAATGTTATATATCTCTGAGAAGGACTTGAGGTCTTGTAATGATAAAAAATTTGATGCTGCTGGAGTACATGAAGCTATTCCTCTCATAATAGTGACATTTTGGTCTTGAAACCTACGATTCAGCTCGAAAAGGAATTTGTCTAGTACAGGAAAGTATAGCTCTCTCTTATACTCATCTCTGGTAGATGGAATCACCCTCACCCCAGTACTCTCATATACAAAGCTGTCGATCAAGTGAGTAGGTCTCCTTCTTACTTGCACTTCAGTGTTTACATCATGCAATTTGGCTACTTCTGTTGCATAATGATACACTTTCTCCCAATAGGTATCTGTTCAATATTCTGACAGCAAAGCCTGTGTACCAGATACAAGGTCAGCAGCACGAGAAAGATCTATTTTATTGCTTTGTAGCTGATCAGAAAGCTGCTTAGTACATGATAGTATTCGATCAAATGTAATCAGGCTAATGATAAAGGAAAATGATTTGATTTGATCATATAGACCCCTAGCTTCAATAGCCTGGGTGTATTCACTGACAGATGCATCAGCTACTACACCTACAGTAAGAAGAAGTGCATTGTATGTACGACTGACTGCGTTAACAGCAGCGTATCTGCAAACCCAACGAGTCTCTGAGAGTTTTTGAACTCCAATGGTTGCTGATTTGGGTTACACTGACGTTGTAATTTGACAAATAGGGCATGGATTTTAGAAGAAGACACTAAGACGTAGAGTGCTTCTAACAAAACAAAGAACTCAGAAGCTGTTGCTACAGACCTTACAGAATCAACCAGTACAAGGTTTAACACATGGGCGTAGCAGTGAATGTAAACTGCTAAAGGAGCAAACTCACGGACTCTTGTCTGTACTCCTGAACAGTGGCCACTCATTATGCTAGCCCCATCATATCCTTGGCTAACCATCTTATTTATATCAAAATCATAAGTAATGAGAGCCTGTTTTATGTAAGAAGATAAGCTTTCAGCATCTTGATGCTCTGCTTGCATGAATGCTATGAAATGTTCATGGACACATCCTTCTTCAATATCAACGTAACGAACTGCTAGAGACATCTGTTCCTGCTTGGATGAATCTCGGGATTCATCTACTATTATACTGTAGAAACCGGCTTCCTTTACAGCTTGGCAGATTTTGTGTAGCACTTTTTTAGCCAGTAGTGCAAGTAACTCATCCTGGATACCATGTGATGTATAAATTGCATTTTTTGGTCCATCATGAATTTTATTTTTTACTACTGAATCATGTCTACTGACTAAATCAATCAATTTCAAGAAGTTACCTCTATTTTGTGAATCTTCTCCTTCCCTGTGTCCTCTCAGTGCTATTTCTTGAAAGGCACAATATAGTAAAATTTGAACTATAGTCATCAAATAATGCCTGTTATTCTGGATTTGATCCTTCCATGCCTGACTTAGTGTTGATCTGATGGAGTGTTGAGACTGCTGATTATTCTCAAAATCAGCCCAAGCAGCAGCAGCATTAAGATGCCTTTGTGACAGTGAGTGCTTTACCAATCGACCAGTTCGTCCTGTGGCATTCTTCCAATTTCTATATCCAATACTAATGAAGCACTCATCAGACTTGTGAATACCAGCAGAAAAGAAACGGCATGGGTAGCAATAGGCAGCATCTTTAGATACTGAGTATTCTAACCATGCATGCTTTTGATACCGCATTGAACTAAATGAACGACCATTTTCCTTATTCTTGGGAAAAGTTATATTATGTGGCTGTACTGGCTTGTCTTCTAAACCTTTTGCTATGTCACGAGGGGTACCATTAGCCACATGTCTACTTGAACAACCCTCATTGTTGTTGCTACCAAACTCAGGCTCCATATCTATTGGCTCATTTGGCTCAGACTCTGTTACTACTGCCATGGGGTCAGGCTCAGTCTCTCTGGGACTAGATTGAGTATGGGTCGCTAGATCTGTCTGGGACTCAGTTTCACTGGGTTCCACAGTGACAGTAGAGCTCTGCTCTTTGCCAGTACCTATAGTTTATATCAATTACATTTATTTATTCAATCAATGCTATCTTGAGTGTCTTAATTATTACCTTTAGGTCTACTTGCACTGCACTGAAACAGAGTAAGCTGTTGTAACAGACGCTCCAACTATCTGTTAACCAAACTTTATTCTTAATCAACACGAAACTCACAACTAACTCAACTAACACAACAAACTAAAACTCACAAACAACACACTTATATACAGTAGATCTTATAAACGTCCAGAAGGTTCTATAACATACAAGAATACTTTACATGATTGTTCTAGAATATACTTGAATAAACACATAATATATAATTACAATAGTACACAGAGAGTTCCGGATCCATTTAGAAACAACTTCTTACATTTCCTCCCTTCCCCTCTGGCACGAAGTGCTCTTCCTCTCCAATCTAGAAAGTGCATCTGCATTTGCATTTGCTACCCCTTTCCGATGTTGTATAGTGAAATTATATGGTTGCAGAATCAAACTCCATCTAGTCAATCTTGCATTCTTCTCTTTAAACTTGTGTAGCCA
>NW_003547193.1:13362-17034 GCF_000090795.2 Amphimedon queenslandica | reverse complement strand
CTGATCACTGAACTGTGAGAAAAAGTGTTCGATTATCGATGGTGTGCGATAGTAGGTTGCTGACTCTAACTCTCTCTGAAAATATGTAATCCTCGCAACTGTCTTCTGTAGTCGTGTCTTGGTAAGTCCCGTAGAGAATACCGCCCTTGATTCTCTCGACTGTTATCCGACATAAACAGTCACACCAGACACTATAAACTTTAGTCTCTCTCTTTTGCAGAGATACAATAGTGGGTCTTTCCTCTACAACCGTTTGAGAACTATCCCACCGCTGCCACCAAAAAATGTAACAGACGCTCCAACTATCTGTTAACCAAACTTTATTCTTAATCAACACGAAACTCACAACTAACTCAACTAACACAACAAACTAAAACTCACAAACAACACACTTATATACAGTAGATCTTATAAACGTCCAGAAGGTTCTATAACATACAAGAATACTTTACATGATTGTTCTAGAATATACTTGAATAAACACATAATATATAATTACAATAGTACACAGAGAGTTCCGGATCCATTTAGAAACAACTTCTTACAGCTGTTTTCTCCTGGACATATTTTACCATTAATAGTAAACTACAGCTGTAATTCTAAGTTGCTCACTACTAGTCACTACAATAATTATCATACAACCAGTGTTGTACATGTGGTCAGTGGTCACAGTTTAAGGGTGGGCCAGTTTATACAATGACCACAATCATTAATTTGAGTGGGCCTTTTACTCAATAATACTTTATTGAGGTGGGCAAAATATTTGGGTGGGCTTTGCCCACCCTGGCCCCCCCATAGATCCGCCTCTGAGCTAGTCTAATGGCCTACTGACTCCTGTTATTTATGTTCATATATTAATAGGTAGCTCTTCTTGTGCTCTGAGTAAAAGGTCTCCTAGTAGTAGGATAGCAAGACGCAAAAATCCATGTAACATATTAATTTTACTATCATTATTAGTTACCATTATGCTTTATAGATAATAGTTCCTGTAAGCCTTCTTGTACTAGTAGTGGGAGAGTAAGAAGAAGTTGTAGAACTATTGATACTCCTAGTGCATGTAAGATTAAATACTAATTGGTATCATTTGTTTATTGTTATTATTACAGGTGACTCATCACCTCTTAATAGTAAACCTGGTTATACAAGAGGTGGTAAAACTACAAATGCGAGTAAGAATAGTAATACTAATTGTAAACTTGTTAATTATTATATCATTTACAGGTAATTCATCTGTTATAAGTAGATGTAGTTCTCTTTCTTCTTTGTCGGATACTGATAATGTAGATGATGAAAAAGGTGAGTATTATTTTGAGTATATAGTCATTTATAAATTTACCTTAGGTTATTGCTTTTGTGGTGGGAAAGACGAAGGTCAAATGGTTTATTGTGAAAATAAAAATTGCAGAAATGGCCAATGGTTTCACTTTAAGTGTGTTAAGATGAAAACAGCACCAAGAGGATTGTGGTTTTGCTCTAATACCTGTAATGAGGAATTTCAGTGTCATTAATGATTAATGAACAATGATAATAAACTTTTATTAACAATGATAATAAATTATAGGCGTGGCCGATCAAACAGCACTCCAATCATGCCTCTATGATGCTTCCTACTTTCTCTGTAGCAGTAAGAATTCTTGCAACAACTGCACTAGTTTGTAGACCAAGGACCAGTGCTTCAATGGGTGCAGTTAGCATTTGATTGATGCTTTCTCTGCGTAGAAATTTTCCACCTACGAAAATGCAGGATATCGTCCGACCATTCGTAATGTCGGTCAATGGTCTTCTAAAAATTGCCGTGGTGCTATCTAATCTTTGATCATCCAGCTGGTAAGATGTATAAAAGAGTGTTGAATTAGCTACATTTTGATACCTAGAACACCTGCATTACTAGCTCTGCAGTGTCAATAATAGCGTCCGATAATACCTGGTTGCCAGAAATTGATAATTTACTCCCAATATACCCCTGGATATGAAACACGGCCCGACCGGATGTTCTGAGGCTTGTTTCACCGGAAATACGTCATATTACGTTTTTCATTCAGAATAAAAATAAAACAATGATAAAAAGTATTATTACTGCTAATAAAAGTGTAATTTTATGTACAATAATACAATAAAACTTGACATTAATCATGCATTATAATTGCTGAAACTTTCCTTTTCTTTTAGTATATGCAGTCTACCTATGCATGACTTTCCCATCTCTTGTCACCTAAAAATGATGATTTTGACAACACAATTGCACCAAAACTAAAAATACACTCCTTTTGAGAATAGGCCCACTACAACTACCTATTCTCAAGCTACAAAACCATATAGAAAAAGTTCCAATTAAGTCAAGTATTACAAAGAAAAGTTGGCTAGAAAGGTGGGGCTTGAAAAACCAAGATTTAGAAAATAACAGCTCTTTTACTTAACACAAACTCTAAATAATAGCCCCACTACAACTAGTAAACAATAACCTATCAGTGCAATAAAAAAGTTGGACTAATTCAACAGAGTTAAGCTAAAAAAGTGGCTTGAGTGAAATGTACACAACAAGTAGGCTATGACATCCATTGTAGAACTAAAATATGCACTCAAACTATCGTTTATGAGCATTATTTCAATATATAAAGGCTTTGCAAAGTCCTCTGAGGGATCATTCAGCTACTTTAACAAACGAATAGCAATAGGCTACTGTGATTGTTTTACTTACCCTGGCAGCCATGAATGCAGCGAAACACGGGCGAGGACAGCCGGATGTGACGTTTATGACGTTTCCTTATGGGATTTTATATGTGTGCATAGAGGAGTTTCGTATCTAGGGGTATATAGTATCTATACCCTACCCGTCCGTTCGCTTTTGAGACCCTACCGGCTGTCCCTAAAAAGCGGACCGGACCGGACCAACGGACCCGAAAAGACTAATTTACGGACCGAGCGACGGACCCGATACAAACTAATTTATTGACCCGACCAAGGGGCCCGAAAAGACTAAAGTACGGACCCGCGTTAGTGACCACGGACCTGACCGACCTAGCAGCATAGATATCTATGCTAGCATGATTAGCATCAGTATTTATGATGCTAGCAAACTCCATGATGGCCTAGACAACATACAGAACTTCAGTGACAAATATAATTTTTATTTATGGAGATAGATCTACTATCTGTTGAGTCATAATAATACAATGCAGTGAGGCCGTAGTTTATTGTATTGTTTATTGTATTGATAAAGTTTGTAATATCAACTTGAATTAATTTTATACTTGTTCAAAACTAATAATAATATTATATCTAGTAGACTATAATAATCAATTGTTATATTCATGCATCAGCAATTTATGTATTAATTAATTTATTACCTTTACAGTGACCGGCAATGAGAATAGAGTTAAGAGGCTAGATAAAAAGAAACACCAAAGGCCTGACCAAGGAAACATGGCCAGCCAGAAAGAAAAAGAAAAAAATGAGAAAAGAAAGAAAAAGAAACAAAAAAACTAATAAGAAAAAGTAAAAATACAATCAAAATTAAAACAGTAGTAATGATGATAATAATAATGATAATTAACTGAATCTAATGCAAAATAAATCAACATAAATAATAATAATACTGGAACTGATCCCAAAAGTAGTTCTTGTTAATATTATGTAGTAAAAATTTTATTAATCTTTATAGCAATGATGTTA
>NW_003547193.1:4450-12991 GCF_000090795.2 Amphimedon queenslandica | reverse complement strand
AGACTAGTCACTGCACAACATCCAAGTTCAGTATACCAGGCTCAGGCCGCTGTACATGCACAGTTGCTTCATGAATAAATTTGTTAAATTCACAATATCTGAAGGTTTGGGCTTATATCTAACCGAGAAGCAGGGTTTCAGCAAGAGTAAATCTTGACCTAAGCATTAGCTATAATTTTTAGCATCTGTAAAATTACCGGTATAGTGAGGCAAAGTGGTCCGTAAAATAGAGATGTCGCGGACCATTCGGGTCCGTAAAACAGATTTGTCGCCGACCATGGTCCGTTGGTCCGGTCCGGTCCGTTTTTTAGGGACGGCCGACCCTACCGCAATCCGCACTGATCCGCATTCTAGTAACGCCCCCTATCGGGCCCGCATATCGCATCTGGCCGGCCGGCCGGCCGGCGCGGCCGTCCTTTTTCGGGAGGGGCGAGTCTGTCCGTCTGTCCTCTTTTACAACAACAACCACATGGAGCATAGGTGCCGGTGTGTGAATGGAGTCGGTACGGCGCGGCGCGCATGCGCAGCTTTTATAGTTGGATCCATTCCTGTCTCTAACGGCATGTGATTAACTGATTTTTGCTTGGATTATATGTGTATTATCACTTGAATTTTCTTGATTATTGGTGGATTTCTGTGGATTTGGATTTTTTTGCTAGATTATTGGCTTTTCTGGATTATTTAAGACTGAAGTGTACGAGATTTTTCTTCACTGCGAGCCCTTCGAGATGGCCACGGGTGGATCAGGTTCTCTCGCAGTATGTTTGAATCACTTTATTTCACTTTACATTAGGAAGTAATACTGAATATGAAGGATGCTTATTATATGAGGAGAAAGGTTTAAACGATTATGCAGCAATATTTACTGTAGCTAAAGATGGAGACACACTCCATAATGTAAGTATAATAATTGGATGATACTTGATGTGTATTAATGTGTCTATTTACAGTATATTGGAAGAAAGCATCCTGGAGCTGAGATAGGTCATTATATCTACTTTACATTTGTTGGTGATTATATTCAATTAAAGTTTGATACTCCACAAGAAAGGGTATACACTGCGGGATGGAGTATTAAACCTGACACAGAACCTTGTCAAGTAAGTACTTGTATCATGTATATTATTAATGTGCGTCTGTGTGCATCAATAGATAAAAAGAAGTCATGTTGATAAGGTTGGTAAACCTGGTGATCATGATCCTCCCTCCTGCAGTATATCAGTACGTGCTACACTTGATGCTGTTCCTAGACTACGTTATACTATATCAGTAGAAGGTGTGGTAATTGTGTTTGGACTTGATACAGTGGTCATTAGAAGAACATTGAGAAGTAAGAGTGGGTGTGGTCTAGTATTAATAACCACACCATTACACTACTCACAAATTCACAATGCTAGTACTAATAATGCTAGTCGAATGCAATGCATTAATTGGGCGAGCTCGAGTCAGTCGTGGTTATGCGCTGACACTCTGCTGCTAGCTAGGCTATTTTTTATGAGTCTTCAACGGCCATCATTACCCTCTGAACATGAAGAAGATCACATCCTTTTCATTCCAGCTAGGTCATTGACGTTCAGCTTAAGCTTTCTTCTTGCTTCATTCGCATGTGTTTTTACAATACTTCATTAGAAAATTGCTACCGCATTGGATCATTGACAGAAAAATACCATACGCATTGTAATTTTAGAGGTGAATTATATATTTAGTTATTTTCATGCTCACCTTAAATCAAGAAAATTTAAATCACTTCTAATGCCATTCTATTGTATGTAGACTATATAGCCAGAACACGAAAATTAGCTACACGAATATTAACTTTAATTTGAGCACATTTCATTGAAAACACAAAATTTTAAACACTCGAAAATTTGAACGTCTACAGTAAACAGTAGTGCACACTTTGGGGCGTGACCAGAAGATGGGCGTGAATGGAGATGTACACCATACATACATACACACAAAAGACTTCTGCTACAGTGTGGCTTGCTCAAGCTCACCCCAAATATCGTACCTTCACTGGTATAAGTATTGTATTAATATTAATTTATTTGACCATTGACACATACATGTACTGTAATCCATCCTTATGATTTTTTAAATTAATTTATGTTCTATTGCTCCATAGTTCCTGTCTTACACATCGAGGATTTAAAGTTTGTACTTGACTCATTGAATGAAGCTCTCTTGTCACAGAAGGAATGGAAACCTCTTGGTGATGCTTTAGGGTTGTATCATCATACACTATTGGCTATTGAGCATAATAATCGAGGAATAGATCAATATTGTCTTAGGGAGTGTCTAGAAAAATGGTTAAACAGAGCTGATAATGTTGATGCTAGAGGAGGTCCAACAATAATCTCTCTACATAATGCTCTTGAGAGTATTGATGAGAAAGCAGCAGCTGATTATATCAGTAAGTTATTATAATAATTTTAATAGATTGTATCTATTCTTATGTGGTTTAACATAACAGAAGCTTTGATAATATAATTATGTAATGTATTGTCTTATATGAAGTTATTTTATATTTATTTATAGGAAAGAATATTATTAATAAAGGTTCTGCAGGTATTACATTATTATTATTCAAGAAATATTTTGTAGAGCTGGAACAAAGCTTCCAATGGTTCAAAGCTTTCTTCAAAGTACTGCCATTTGAAGGAGAAAATAAGCCTACAAAGTTTCAATATTATTATTACTAGTTACTAGGGAGAATGTACTGCATTAAGGGTACTGCCTAAGCAAGACATAGATTATCTATGTGCTGTTTGATGTATGAGCAAGCAATGCAATTGTACATGTCTAACTGCATGACTAATAATACCGTATAGCGGGTTTATTTTGAGGATAACAATTTTTGCCAATTTCATGGATTTTTGAAGATTTGCGAAATTAAATTCCTTGAAAATCAACTTAATACGGTACCGTACAAAATGGCAGAAAAGTGGTAATTTGCAAAAATTAATTCTGTGAACCTCCAGATACAGACCATTTACGAAAATTATTATCCTCGAAATAAACCCGCTATACAGTCACTATGGTAGATCTTAGATGTAGTCATCTTGCTAACCACTTCATCACTTAAGGATCTCTGAAGCAATTAATGTTATTTTACTGATAGCATTGAAAATAGATCAAGCAATCACTGAACAAATTTTGAAGAGTGCAAACTGCTCACTGCAGCAGCTGAAATGAGCTTTTCAATTGCATTAAACGAAGCATTAACCTTAACAGAGTCCTTTATGTCAAGAAAGAATATTGTATATCTGCTTTCTCAACCTTTATTGCTGCTAGAGAAGTGTTTGGACAGCATTTTACTCCTGTCTTGCTGACAGTTTGCTGCAAATTTTTATAAGGGTAGTTAGATGACTTGCCTGTGCAACAAACTCTCTTCTTTGCCTTAGTGGGGCGAGCTCAGGCTCACCCCAATTAATAGTTAATGGGGTCAAAAGTTTCAGGGATTGTCTATCTAGACCACAAGTTTATATAGTGGGCTAAACTATGACTTTGACAGTATAACAGAGGTGGGGTGATGATTTTTGCATGTACAATAAACCTTCAAAGGCTTCAAATTTTTTGTAGAAGCTTCAAAGGTTGGAAAGTGACCTTTGTCCCAGCTCTAATATATTGCATGTATTTTATTGACATTTTGGTGAATGGTTGAACATTTTAGCTGTGACATGTCATTAAGCATAATTATTATAAATAATGAAATAAAAATTTTATTGACAGTTTCTTCACCAATTTGAAAAATAAATAATGTTAATGTTATTTATTAATTAATGTTTTAAATTTTAAATAATTTTTGCCTGTAGAGTTACGCCACTATTGTGAAGCACTTAAAACTATTGTAACGTGTCGTCTTACAAAAGCTGTAGTTCAAGGAGAAGCTCGTGTTGGTAAAACCGCTTTTAGATCACTCCTACTGGATGAAAAGTACGTCAAAGCAAGTACCGGCATTGCTGAGCCAAGAGTTGGTATACATTGCTATACAGAACGTAAATCACGTCATTCACGAGATACTGGGAAAAGATATGAACCATTGAGTGTCACAGAGTTAGAAGAAATAGTTAAAAACGCTTTAAAAAGCAGAGCAATACAAAAAGTGACCAGTTCTCCAATAGAAAATCAAGTCAGTAAAAATATTGATGAAATGCCCAAAGGAAATGGAACAACTGATCTAGGGAATGAAACAACTGATGAGGCTGGCAATGGTTTTGTCAAAGGAAATGAAGCCACCGATGGACCTGGCAATGAGGAAAAAGTGCTTGGTGACGGAAACAAAAGTTTGCTGAGTAAGGAAGTAGAGAATGTACTTGACGAAGTACAGAAATGTTCAGGGAAAGAAAATCGTCTTGAAGGTGCTCAATGGCTATACCTCATTGATACAGGAGGTCAAATTGCTTTTCAAAAGTTGCTTCCAATTTTTATGCCGTTTGCTCAAGTTCTTATTCTTGTTGTTAATATTTCGAAAGATTTGTCTAGTGGCTCCACTGTTGGGATGAACATAGAAGGGAAGCATCACAGTGATGGCAGTCGGTACAGCTTACCGGTAGAAGAAGTTGTGAAGCAAATTATTTCTTCAATAGCTTCTGGCATGCAGCATTTCAGGCATAGCTATAAAGATTGTAAAGTTCTACAAGATTTGGTTCCAGAAAAATTGCAGATTCTCACAATTGGTACACATGGAGACAAATGCTGTGATGTAGCAGAGTCTAAACGTATATTGAAGAAAAAATTGGATGAAATAATTGAAGAAAATGATGATTGTAAATTCGTTGAAGATGATAGCGTTTGTATACATGTACATGAAATTGATGGTCGCATTGCTGCAAAAGCTATTGAAAAAAGAAAAAATGATGTAACGACAGAGAGTTCTCTCAAAATGGCAGATTATGTATTAGAAAAAAATGGAAAAGACATCAAAATTCATTTTTTTTATTACTTCTTTGATATCGTACTTCGTGTTGCAGCAAAAGAGGGATGTGGTGTCTTGCGATTATCCACCTGCAAAAGTCTTGGGGAAGATTTAAAACTTGAGGAAAAGGAAGTGATAGAGTCTCTTAATTTCTTGCATCATATTAACAGTATCATTTATTATCATGATTCTAAAGTCTTTGATGATAATCTGGTGTTTGTTGACATAGGTAGCCTCATTGGCATTCTCAAGCAGTTGGTCGGGCGTGTTTACAACACTCATTTGAATCGTAAAGACAAGGATAGCATTATAAAGGGGATCATTTCAAAGTCCAAGTTTGAAGAGATTTGTGAAAATCAACTTGATTGTATCAAAAAAGAGCTAAAAGTCGATGATATTGCAATGAAATTGCTGAATCTATTTGTGGAGCTTTCAATAGCTACACCAATAGATGATGAATATTTCATACCAGCTCTCCTTCCTGTAAGAGATGTTACAGATATCACTCCTTATAAAGATCGTGAGCCATTGCTGTTTTACTTCAAGAAGGCTACCCCAATGGGCCTTTTCTGCTCTGTTGTTACTTGTCTTCTTTCCTGGTCTTGCTACAAAATCGCTTCAATAGAAAGTAACTTCTCAAATCACATCAAATTAGAATATCATACAAAAGGAATTGCATCATTCCGCCTTTATTTAGTTGAACAGGTCAATTGCATTGAAGTCCATTGTGAGCAACAGAGAGGTGAAGGGATAGTAAGAGAAGATTTAAAAAAGGCGATAAATTTTGCAGCTAAAAAGCACAATCTCAGTGACAGTCATAGCGATCCAGATATCCGATTTTATTGCCCATGTAAGCGTGGCCCTGGCAGTGCTGGATCAGGTACTGGGAGAGGAGGTATCACAAAGAGGAAGAAGAAGCACATGGCTACAGTTGAGAATGTGACTAAGAGTACTCTTTCTGTGGAGCGGCATATCTTTCGATGCAGTGAAAAAGATAATGTATGTGAATTTGATGAGAAGAAAAAGTGGAATTCCTGGCTTGACAGTAAGTTATTGTGTTATGGCTTCAATTATTGCGATGCGACCTTCTTTATTATCAGGTCCAAAGAAAATATTAAAACAGAGATCCAAGCAATTCTACTTCATTTTGGGACCTATTATTAATGTGATATTATTGGGACTGATGATTTGGAACTATAATGGTAAGAAAATTGATAAATTACTGCAATTAATGCAACATTACATTTTGTGTATGTTACACAGACTTTGCTCTAGTCAATTCACAAATGATCATTATGATCATTGGATCATTATTATTATTATTATCAATAGCTGGAGTAGTTGAGTATTACTGTCATGGTAAGTACATTATAATTTACAAAGTATGCTTCAACTCTATTTTATGTATATACAGATACTGTACTTTTGATGACCATACCAGTAGGAGTAGCTGCTAGTCTCTTGTTATTAAAGGGCTTACTGAAGTGGGAAATCTGTTAGTTAAATTGTCTTATGATTAATGATTAATATTAAAATAATATTTTTCTAAAGATGAATTTAATTTACCACTTGCCCTTACAATACTACTATTGATTGCAGTACAGACAGCATGGTTACTTAATTGTAAGTATTAATTAATAACGTCAATTATTCGTTTGAAATAGCTAAGTTTATTTGAGTCATGCTATCTTTTATAGTGGAAAGACCAGGTTTTTTGAAAGAGTATCAGCATACAATTTGTGCAGTTTTAAAAGATGTTGGAGGTCGGTCATAAATTCCCACTATTTTTATGCATGCAAGGTGGTGAAATCAAATATTTTTACACTAATACTCGTGTTATTTCATGTTAATTATGTTTAGGACCAGTTATAAAGTGGCTTGTGGCCAAAATTATTGCAAAAATTTCTTAAAGAAAGTAAGGAAATAATTTTTTGCATTTTATGTATCTTCTATAGAATCAGGCACAAAGAAATGTCTTGCAGATGAGAAAGCTGGTTACTAATTTTTGTGTGATTTAATTTTTGGTTAACATTATTAATCTTTGTTGTAATTTTTTTTGTGAAGTGATTGTTATAACTGATAATGTTAATGTATGCTTATCTATAATTATTTTCCGAGGCATGTATTATATCATTATTATTATTATTATCATTTTTCCTAATTATTATTCCTGTACTTATTTTCATTTCTTATGTAGGTTAATATAATATATGCATTGTTGATTAAGATTCCTTTCTAGTGTTATGTAATGTTATGCAATGTGTGTCAGTGATGTATTATGATGCAACTGATTTGTGTGTATTTAAGTGTGTGCATTCTTCAGTTTTAAGAAGTTTTTAACTTATTGATAAATTTGATCGTTGATTCCCGCGAGACCTCTCTTTACCTTTCCTTCTCGGTCACAACAGTGATTACTTCAGTCTTCCTCTTCAGAGTAAAGAGGTTCATCAGATAGTTTCTCTTTTATTTCACATGACAGCACAAGTTTGGAGTATTCAAAAGTAAACCTAAGTATATGGACCTAGTCTGGGCTGGATGAAAGGATCTAAATTTTAATCATAGACACTGGTAAGACCCTTCAGGCTCTTCTCTCTCAGGAATTGATTGGTAATTATAGTCTAACAAGAATCATTAGTATGTAGTCTATAAAACGGGTGTAACAAGTAAAATGCAATTGTGCTGAAGAGATGTATATGTATATCATAAAACTGGATAATAAACCTACTAAGATCTTTAGTCAGAATAGCCTTGTAGACAGTCTTCTGTATATTAGATAAACCAGTGTATAGAACTATCTCACTCTTCAATGGTAAACCCAATGATACCTAAGGGTATAAAAAGTTAAAAATATGATCAGCAGGAATTAAAAATCATTATTAGTGTACATGTATGTGTACATACTTCTGATTTTGTTCTTCTCAATAGAAATGGATCCAAAAGAGAATGAAGGGTAGCCACAAATTTTTTATCATCTGAAAAATAATTGTTGGGCGAAGCTAGTCAGGCGGAGCCTGACCCTCGCAAAGAGGAGGGTCAGGACCAATCCGTATAGAATTTGTTCGAACTTGTATGGCTTGGGTGGGGCTCGTTTGCTTGCAATTACCGGAAAAGGGTGGAGTTCAATGTAATTATAGACCACCCTAGGCGAGAATCGAATGCGTAGGAAGATAATTAGAAATTTTTACGGTTGTAAGGCGTGGTTTAGGATGAAATAAATTTCGGCCGCTATTTTGGTTGGCAACTTTCAATGGAGAACAAACGGGCCGACATAAAAACAAACCTGTATTAAGAATTCTAGAGCAAATTTGACCAAATCCTTGACAGGAGAAGCTTATAGGCAGCTGTTCTTTCTTATAACAAGCGCTTTTTAGCTATTGATAGAGCTACAGCAGGTAAGTGAGGCATTTTCTTCGTGCCTCCATTGACTTCCATAATAAACTTGCCAACCAAAATGGCGGCCAATTATGATGTGTGGGCAGATACCGTATATAAAATTAATGAAATTCATAACTTTTCCAATTCACGCCTAGGGTGGTCTATAGACCCCTTTAGGCGAGAATTAGTTTGTGATTACCGTATATACAAAGAAATAATATTGAATGGATTTTTGTCCGCCATGTTTT
>NW_003547193.1:0-1038 GCF_000090795.2 Amphimedon queenslandica | reverse complement strand
CTATAGGCTTATAGCATGCCATGGCAGCTTCCAATTCTACAGCAAGTACTAGTGCTACAGTTATTTCATGTTACGAATGTGGGAAAGATATTTCAGGGAAGAAAACTCGATATAATATGTTCAGCTCTTGTTTTAAATCTATGGAAGTATGGAAGAGACTGGTTTCAGACAGATAGGTCGAGTTAGCTATTGATATTGATGCCCAAGAACTCTTATCTGATCCTGATGGAACAGTAGGGAAGATACATGTGCTGTAACATATTAAACACCAATTAATATAATAGGTAGAATGTGTCCTCAATGCTGTAAAGCTTTAGCAAGGTTTCAAGATTTAGAAAAGAGCACTAAGCAGTCGCGACGCCAACGGTAAGCTCACGTGAATTTTATTTTCCAAGTGACGTCATAATGGCTGCCAAGTGATGGCTAAAGCTGTGTTTAGTTTTGTGCAGTTTACAAGATGGTGGGTAGTCTATAGCTCTAAAAAGCAAACTCAAACTTGAAGCAAAAAGGTATAGAATCAATTGGTTAGTTTTCAGTTTGAAATGTAAGTATATTTTGCTTGTTATTGTCGCTGTTTGGAAAATGGTGTACACTATCTAGGTATATAATAGTACTGGGACTGGCCAGAACAGCTCAGAATTAGGTATGCAACTGGCCTATCAGTAGATCTTTGTGTATGCAAAGTTTCGTTTTGATACTGTTGTCTAGAACGACAGTTGCATCCATAATGTAGATTCAGCCTGCATGGTCCATTCTTTCATGCCATATTTTGACTGTTCTGTTCATTTTTTCTACAGATTCCACACTCAGGATCATTAATCAAGTCATTTTACCTCAATAGAATTGTTTGAAATCCTTTTAGAGCTAGATTTTATACTTGTCATTATAGTCATATTATGTGCCATTGACTTTCAGAGACCACAGCATCCTTATTTCTTGCTGGAACAACTTTAAACTTCTGGAGTATATTCTTCTAGCTACTATCTTGTTGTAAGCAAATGGACAAGAAGCTGGAGTTGTCTAGAACACTGTACGCAT
>NW_003547192.1:22796-24969 GCF_000090795.2 Amphimedon queenslandica | reverse complement strand
GGTAATTTCCATAGGGTATCAATATTTTTTGATTTCGTGGCTCATTTATATCCATAAAATCTTAACTACACATAAAAACTAATAAACAGGCCATGCAGAGCTCTAACTACTCTTTTTAAGCCATTGGAGAAGCCAGTAACTCTGCCTACTACTTTTTTCCCAATGTATTAATGTATATCCAAGTGAGTAGAAGCTTAATAACTGCCAAGCATGAATATTTGTACCAGCAAATAGTAGCTTCTAAAAAAATTTGGAGAAAACATAAAATATTGGACCCTTAAAAATTATCAACCATATGGTACATGTACATGTATATTAATGTATAGTTTGATTTGAATAATCCTCTTAATCCTTTAATTACTAAATACATATTTTTACGTAAAGATTAATGTTTGTTCAATGACGAAATACATATTTAACATGTTTCAACTTTTTCAGAAATAGTCTATAATCTTTATATGTACTATACATGTATACATGCACTGGCTGCTGCCAATTGCTGCTACTTATAACTGTATCATAAATATAACTATATACTGGCAACTTACAGCATCAGAGCCAATATTAGGATCAGCTCCTTTTTCAAGTAGCACTTCAACAATTTCAAAATTATTCTTCTTAATGGCTATAATAAGAGCAGTAGGACCACCAGAATACTATTATAATAAATTAAAAATTACAGTATATAAAGCTAAAAACCTTAGTAATAACATTAGGATCAGCTCCTTCTTTGAGTAGCACTTTAAAAATTCTAATGTAATTCTTCTCAAAGGCCATAATAAGAGCAGAAGGACCACCAGAATGCTATTATAACAAATTTAAAATTACAGTACACAGCTAAAAACCTTAGTAGCATTAGGATCAGCTCCTTTTTTGAGTAGCAATTCAACAATTTCGATGTTATTCTTCTCAATGGCTGTAATAAGAGCAGTAGGACCACCAGAATACTATTAAAACAAATTAAAAATTACAGTACATACAGATACATGTAACCTTAGTAGCATTAGGATCAGCTCCTTTTTTGAGTAGCAAATCAACAATTTCAATGTTATTCTTTTCGGTGGCTATAAAAAGAGCAGCAGGACCACCAGAATACTATTATAACAAATTTAAAATTACAGTACACAGCTAACAACCTTAGTAGCAATAGGATCAGCTCTTTTTCCAGTAACAATTTAACAATATCAGTATTATCTTTTTCAATGGCTCTAATAAGAGCAGGAGAGCCACCAGTTGGATACTATTATAACAAATTAGAATACTACAGTATACATGTAGCTACAAACCTCAGTAGCATTAGGATCAGCTCCAGCTTCAAGTAGACCAATAACCTCCTCAGGTTTAGTATGAGATTCTATAGACTTGATCAAATCTCTTCCCTACATATGTAATTACATGTAAAGCTAATATACAATAATTTATTACCATAGCAGACTGGAACTTTTAACTTCCTTCCCAATTGATGCAGCCTCTGCCCTCTGTTTAAAAAGAGGCACTTCTTGTTGAGTATTAGCTTCACTTGTCTATAAGATTAAGATTTAGATATTTTATTTACTCATTTACACAATATAGACTGCCAATACATTGCAAACATGGAACCACCAACATTAAGTGCTACCAAATATTCCCACTATAATAGGCTCTCTCAAATTGCATGAACTATTTTGCTGTGCATTGTGCAATCCTACTAAAAACTCAGTATATATGTAGACAGTACTACTGCATAGCAAAAAATTTTCTGGCCCAAAATTTTCACAGATATTGCGTTTTTCAAAATTCACAAAAATAAAATCCAAAAAACTGTAAAAATTGCTTTAAGGTTCAAGATGGCTGAAAAGAAAAAATTACAAAAATTAAAACCACAAAATTGATTTTTCAATGAATCCACAAAACAAAAAATTTTCACTACACAATAGTAATTACAGCTATTTTTTATACATGTGTGTATGCATACTATGTAATTTATTGTAACTGTAAATGTGCTATACCTACCACCAAAATAGTAGTGCTTGTGGTGGGAATGTTACCCTCAGATGATGTGGTCCGCATGATTGAAAAAGCATCAATCCTCTATACAAAAAAAACTTTATCATTGAAAATTAACTAGAAGAATGTAAAAAATTAAGGGGCTCAGCCTCCAAGCCACACGCTATTGCTGTGCTGTAAAACCTTT
>NW_003547192.1:18972-22233 GCF_000090795.2 Amphimedon queenslandica | reverse complement strand
CCAAGGCTTCTCAAGACGAAAAGAAATGTAAGGTAAGCCAAGAGGAGCAGTAGGAGATAGCGGATCTGATTTTTCTTCAAATAAAGGTATCAAATCTTTAAAGGAAGCTGCACTCAATAACTTAGCATATTCTTTTTCATATTCAAGTAAAAGTTGGTTAATCTCATCATCATTCTTAGCAAATTCAATAATGAGTTTCTTCAATAGCTTGTAATTGAGATAACCAATAAAATCAAAATCACTTAGAAAATCAAAAAAGCTTTCAAAATCATTAACCTTCTTGAGAATATTAACACAGGACATTAACTTGGGAGCAACACTAGCTTTTCTTTTTAAATATTCCTTTATCAAAAACTTTGCATCTTCTATATTAATGCAATTGCTTTTAAGTGACTTTTTCACTGCAAGAACAAGCGAAACATATTTTCCATGTAATTCATTAACAATGTCTCGCAAAGTAGGAACTTGATCAATTCTTTGCTGAAAATTACGGACACCTACAACAATACATAAGCTATAGTTACTATATAATAAAAAATGTCAAAACAAAAATTGAACCTGTGACCTTGTGATAAAAGACTGCACTTCAAAAGTTAGGTTATTTGGAACAATCTAAACAACTGGGCTATATATACAGCCATAATATTTTAGGGATGCATGTTTATTTGAGCTGGGCTTGTAATCAGGCAATACGGTATATATTTCAATTCATAATATTTTAGAGCAAGCAAGTAAAGATTGCATCTCCTCTACAACATGCACCATCTATAACAGACAATGCTACTGGCTCACTTTCAGCTGTAGACAATGTTTGGGGTGTGGCTAATGAAACTTAACTTCTTGTAGATCTAAGTAAAATAAAAGCAATTATTAATAAAACGGTGATTATTTAAAGCAAACCACATCTCACTTTGTCTTTCTCCATTAATACCATCAGCTACATCAGCATTCTCTCCTATTCCTCTAAGAGCAGCTATCAGTGTATCTATTGTTGGATCCTCCACACCATCAGCTTTACGCAACCAGCTAGCCAAACACTCTGTAAAACAAAGATCAACTTCTCCATGGTCTTTCTTCATTTTCTCTAGTGTATTGTGAGACAATTCAGTTAAGACGCAGACCAAGTTGATGATATGATGTCTTGCTGTAGTGATGCTTCTCAAGTAATGCAATCACTTCATTAAGATCACTAATGTCTATAGCAATCATAATTATTACAATAAAATCACCATCATTATAATTCTACACTCACTTAAAGTCCTTCCACTAAAAATAGGTTCAAAAACTGATTCAGCCATTTAGAGTTGAATATAGGAGGGGCTAACACACCTTCAAATGACGTGGGCGTAAATAATGCAAATTCAAAAATAAAATATTTACTGTTAGTAGCTATTCAGCTGAGCCTATTCACTAAAATAATGCATAGCACAGTATCATCACATTTCTGTATGAATATTAATTTGTCCACACTAGACAGTTATTACAAAGAAGAAGAGAGTCTGATAAAAGCTCTTATCCATTCAACAATGAGCAGGAGAGGATGCGTGACAGTGCTTACAATCACAAAGTGTGTAATCTCATTGGGATATTTGGATCATTACTTATAGCACACTTGGTATCACTCATAGGGGTAGGAACAAACTAAAAGTTGGGGGGGCTAAGGTATCATTTTTACAATTGATCATTAATACATAGCATGTACTGAAATTAATACTGTCCAAAATATTGGCGTCTATGCTCATTAAATGTAACAAATTCCTTTGCAATGTCCTCGATGTGTAAATCATCTGTATATTCTTTGTGTGTATGCAAAATAACTACATGATCAAGACATTGTGGAGCGCAAGTAGTTTTTAATCTCCTTAACGTCGAAAATGTATGCTCAGCTGAAGCTGATGTTGACAGAGTTGTTAAATAAAGAAGTTGAAGCTTGTGTATTTTTGAAAAAACTAATAAAAGTGTGTTCTTAGAAGCTAAGCTAGTGTATTAATTGTTTTACAAAACGAATCATCACACAATATGCACACATATAAGGATTACCTAAACTAAAGTCTATAGTGTTGATAATAGTAATGCATGTACATCACTTAAAGTTGGAGGGGCTAAGTCCCCCTTCAATGAAAGTTGGGGGGGGGGGCTTAAGCCCCTCCTGCCCCCCCTGTTCCTACCCCTATGGTATCACTGTCTCCTTACATTACTGCCAGTATAATAGGATTCATTGTTGGATATGATAATGTTCCTAGTCCAGTGTATGTTACAGCATTGGTATTGTATCTTCTTAATACTATTACAATCTCACTGATACAAGCATACTTCAGGCCTGAGCTAAGGAAGATATTAATGAGGATTTGGTATGTGATGAGTTTTTGTGGTGGAAAATCAGAAGATGATGGAATGAAAAGTAACACAGTACCCTCACCAAATGCATCTACCAACACTAATGCAACAAAATTTAATAATACTGTTGATGATAGCAAGAGTCCAATGATGATAGTAATAATACTTAACAGTAAACTTCAGTTGTGAACATGAAGAATTATTATTGTCATAAGTTGTAATCATAATAAATTTAGTAAAAAAAACAATACCTAAAATAACAAATAATATTGAAAGTAGCAAAAATTAAATTAGTGCCGAAAAATATTAAATTAAAATTAGCTGTTTTGACTTTCCTATTGCCCTTGACAAGTTATAGAATATCATTTTACTTCTTGTCCCTGTTTAAAGTATATAATGTGTATAATTTATATGAATCATTACCTTTACTGCAGTACTATAATACTCTTGTCAGGCCTGTATGTACTTTCTTTAGTCTGTATTAAAAATGACAGTGTTATAAAAAGTTATAAAACCTATAGTTACTAGGCGAATGTAAAGCATTAAGGGGCGAGCAAAACGATTAACATTTTGATTAGCAATATACAATGTCTATATAGACAATGATGTAGTGGCTATTAAATGTTGAATGTTGATGTCAATACCGGCACTAATGCAGAATTTGCATGGAAAGAATTTTATAGCTTCTAGCTTTGAGTGAAGAATCTCTGCAGTTATATAGATCTAGGATGGAAGATAGTTGGTCTCAGAAGCCAGAAGGAGACTCCATTTGTTGTCTTTGGGTGCGACAAGACCTATTTCTGCGGCATTTCTATTGGACCTCAGTCCTCAGTCGCTCTTTTCTCCTCTTCAGTCTTGCTCCTTCTCACGTTTGTTACGAAGAAGTCGACAAGCTTCAGAGCATCTTCTTGTGAATTACTCATG
>NW_003547192.1:17245-18226 GCF_000090795.2 Amphimedon queenslandica | reverse complement strand
TTAAGACAATGAAACTGTTCAAACACTTCCGGGCCGTTCAGCCACGCAGATGGTTTTCTCTTCTTTGAGGACCACTACTGGCAGAATGATAAGCTTGATGTATAAGCAAGACTTAGTGTGTTTGAGTTTATTTGTTACTCATGTCAGTTGAGAATCCAGTGATGAACCTGATTAGATGAGCAATTCCACCAGTCAGATAGCTGGAACCCAAAACTCGGCCTTTCTCTATGATATCAAGGCTGCAACTGACAAGGCCATTTGACTATTTTTTATCTCTTATTTTATATACTTTTGGTTTTAATAAAAATTACAAATGTACTGTACTTTTTAATTACATTCTTAGCGGTAAACATTAAGATAAACAAATACTTAACAAACACTTATTCATAATTGGCAGCTACTTAAATGATGACCTATGAAGGTTGAATTTATAATGAGTGGAAAAGTCAACGTGGCCCTAGTATAGTAATGTAATAACACTAATTTTTAAAGATTGGGATCATTAGCTTTCATTATTCTAAGCATGCAACTGCAAGAAAAAAACTCAAATAGCAAACAAAAAAATTTGCCTACTTGTGGTATTATGACATTTTCTTGCAGTTGCACTGATGCTTAGAATAATGAAAGCTAATGATCCCAATCTTTAAACTAGTGTTACTAGGCAAATGTAAAACATTATGGGGCAAGCAAAACGATTAAAATTTTGATTAGCAATATACAATGTCTATATAGACAATGATGTAGTGGCCCGCTATTCAATGTTGAATGCCGTCAACACTAATGCAGAACTTGCATAAACATAGGTTGTTCTAGCTTTCAGAAGCCACAAGGAGACTCCATTTGTTGTCTTTTGGCACTACAAGACCTATCTCTAGCATTTTTATTGGACCTCCTTGCTCTTTTCTCATCCTCAGACTGGCTCCTTCTTCTCACCCTGGCCATCACCCTGGCCATCACCCTCTTTACGAAGAAGTCGATGAG
>NW_003547192.1:7253-14904 GCF_000090795.2 Amphimedon queenslandica | reverse complement strand
CTAGCAGTCAGTGGGTCACTGAATGTAGTCAAGTTGTATTCAAACTTTTATAGTCATTAAGCAATGACAAAGGACCACGAGAAATATTTTCTCTGCTTTCTTAGGTTTCTTGCTGCTGAACTGAGAAGTGTCTGGACAACAGATCAGTTTCGGTTGAGGGCATACCAGTCAGGGGGATCCTCCCACTAGCTAGGTGGGACCATTATCTGCATGTGCTCAAACCCAGTTGAATACTACACTGGGCTCCTGAGGAGAGGGATCAATCAGGGATTCAAGATTGGTTTTGACTGTTCCTTCAAACTATATTCCTCCAGGAGGAATTATGAACCCTCTATTAACAACTCTGGCCACCCCCAGAGGTACATCACGCAGGAGATTGCTGCCAGATGCCTCAGGCAGGTCCTCTGCAGGGCCCCAGTGCATTAGTGCTCCATTGGCTTGACACCCAAGAGCCACTCAGGCAAGTTTAGGCTCATCATAGACCTGTCCACCCCTCCCTTGCAACATGGATGGCCTACCCCAGGGTAAAAACCCCCTGGTTGGAAACATGGAATTGATAGAATCAGCAAATGACAGTCCTCTGATGGCAAACTCTACTTGAAGGCAGCCTTACAGACACATAGGCGTAGCCAGCCTAAAAAGAGAGGTGAGGCAAAGGGAAAAGGAAGTAAAATGGTGCACGAAGCACGCCACTATTTTGACTACACCCCCTTTTCCATCGCCAACATTTACGCATATTTTCACGCACAGTACAAGATGATAATAATCTCCTACTTACAAAATATTACTAGATTCATATGATGATCCTGGTTCAGTTGCCTAGTAGGCCGTTTTGGGTTTGAGGGAAAAAATGAAAGCACTGAAGCTTGTCTTTTGCTTACCATCTTACGTACCTCAACGTGGTTAACTGATTAGTGATTATAAAAACTAATTAGACTATCATTATGAGATCATCATGCATAACAACAATCAATGACATCATCATTTCAAGATGGTTGACTTCCTTTGCCTATACCGCTGTAGAAGAAAGAATCAAAGGAGTGCCTCTGACTGCCTCAACTTGCATGAGGCTTGATTGGTAAGTAACATTTGAGCTCACAGAGTCAGGTGAGGCATTGCCCCTCCATGCCTCACCCTGCCTACGCCTATGTACAGACATGTCCCTGTCCACTCAGAGGACCTCGCAGAGGACCAATCGCTACTAAAGTACTACTTGTTACTATGTACTAGCAATAAGGCGGGGCAGGGCTACCTATCTCAAAACACCACCTTCCCAGGCATGCCCATTCGGGCTCAGCTCCACCCCAAAGGTATTCACTCAATTTCACTGCATGGACAACTTCTTTTTCTGCTCCCCCTTCAGCCACCTTGTAGACGCAGTCACTACAGGGCGCTGTCAGCCTTTGTGAGCACCTGGGATTTCCTGTAGCTCCTGAGAAAGTCGTTGGACCAGCTGCAACTAGTCTTCTCGGGTATAAAGCTGGACTCAGTAAGGTGGAGATGAGGCTCCCCCAGGATAACACTGGAACGTCTCCAGGGGTCACTGGGCTGATGGTTGACCCGCGAGTCTGTCACAAAGATACAGCTACAGTCTAATAGCGGGACAACTGTCAGACGCAGCAGTGGTCGTATTCCCAGGGAGGACCTTTATGCATTCCGTCATAGAGACCTTTAAGACCCCCCCCAAGAAACAGAACCACCTGGATCGCCTTGTCCAGGAGTGCCTGGCTGACCTCCAATGCTGGAACTCCTTCATCTAGAGCTGGAATTGAGGCTGGAATGGAGCTGCCCTCTTCCCTTGTCGCCTCCTACTTGAGACTATCAGACGCATCTGGTTGGTGGGGGTGTGGCGCACTACGGGAAGGCCTAAAGGGGGCTCAGCTTGTTTGAATTCCAGTGGCCTGTCTCATGAGGGATGCCAATATTGCAACAAAAGAACTATCCCAAATGGTCCTGGCCATCCACCATGGGGGTCAAAAAGGATGGGTCAGTGGGTCCAAGTCAGAACTGATGACCAGGCCATGGTGTCCGCCTTAGCCAGCCACTTGGCCAAGTATCCACCCCTGGTTCCCCCTCTTTTTATTGAGGCTTAGCTCGATATTGAACATTCAATCGTACACATTCCGGGAAGGAATTATGGTGCAGCGGAGGCCCTTTCAAGGAATAGACCAGTTGGCGCTAAGTATATTCATAGAATTTTGAGTATATTCATTGTGATACCGTAAATAAAGTAAAATTTTCCTGCTGCCATTTTGGAGTCTTAGTTACTAAGAGTAGAATGGGAGAAAGCAATATCTTTGCTTCTATATCTTCTAGTGGCACTTATTAAAGTCCATGAGCCAACTCTAGACACTGGATGATGGTCAGGAAGCAGTAGCAATATTGCTGTAACGAATAAATACAGCAGTTTTTGGAGAATAAGCTCTTTTCATGATCGCTCAATAGACAACCATTGGAAGTAGGACTCCAAAATGGCGGAAGGAAAATTTTACTTTATTTACGGTATCACAATGAATATACTTAAAATTCGATGAATATACATAGCACCAACTGGTCTATAAGATCATCGCATTCTCTTCCCTCCTCCTACAGACCTCCCCCTACCCAACCCCCATCCCTCAGCCACTGGACAGGTCCCAGTCAGGGACATCGCCCAGTCGAAGGGACTCACTAGATAGCCTTTGCAGGCGGCCTCTTGACAAGCATAGTGACTTCTTACTCATTGGCCCAGAGGAGGTACTTGACCTTTTTTAAGCCTCCACGGGCCTACCACCACTCCCCCTCTCAAAAGGGTCCTACGTCTGTTTGTAGCCTTCCTCAAACACCAAAGACTGACCCACTAGTCAATAATGTCTTATATGCTTATCTGGTGTAAGAAACCTGGCTGCTGACAGTGGAGAACCTCCAGAAGGAGGGACTCCTCCAACTAGTCCTACGTGGGGTGGCTAGAGCCTCATCTAACCACAATGGATGGGCAGCCCACCTCCCCATTACTGGGGCGGTCATGCACCAGCTTGTGGGCATATAGTTGGGGCAAGACTTCGAACCCCATTTGATGTGGGCAGCCATTTGCATGGGTTATTTGGTTTCCTCAGAGCGGAGGAATTCAAAGCTACGGACTTATCCCCAACCAATATCCTGACCTCTCCTATGGCCATACATCTTCAACTCAGCAGGGCAAAGACCGACCTGTTTGGCAGATGGGTGGAGACACTCCTGGGTGTGTCAGGCTCAGGAGTCTGTCCTGTTTCTGCATTATTTAGTTACTCGGCTGTTCAGACCAGCTGTATGTCTGCCCACCAAGGGAGTTTCTCTCCTGGGGGTGGCTCAGCGATAATCAGACACCAATTTCAATGCATAATTGGATGCATGTCGGCCTCAACAGTACATAATACCTGTACATAAAGACTGCCCCCCCTTTACTCGCATCATCTATACAGAACTGTTCTGTCCCCTCTCATTCGCTTTACTTGTACATGTTGAACCTTTCCTCCTCTCAATTTGTACATACTGAACTCCTGCCTATCCACAACTATGCACTTGCTCTTATTCACATCTGTTCACTCCCACACCACTTATCAATGCTAGTTGTTCCTTTTTCTTACTCCCGACTTATTATCTATCATACCAATATTATTGAGAGCCAGGTTGGGAGGGAAGAATTTAAGGAAGTAGTGGGCTGTTTGGGCACCACGGAAGCTCTGCCCCCTAGATAATAATTTGTGGGTCACCCCCTCCGATAGTTGGCCCCACCCCAAATAAGGGTGGGACCACTTTGAGGGTTTCCGGATTCCCCCTCGAGGTACAACTTGTGCAACCACAATGAGGGGGGTGGGAGGCCAAGGAGTTTGGTCCGCCCACAAAAAATCATTGCGTGGGCGGAGAACCCCCTGCATGGTGGATTGGAACGCATGAAAGGCCCAATTATTCTTGGGGGCAGGGCTGAAGCGGGCCCATACATTGGCCACACTTCCTCAGGGCAGTGTGGTCACCATCTCATTGTCTAGGCAATTGGTGCAAAGGACGGTGGACCATGGTAGGCAGGTGGACCCGAGGTAAGATTAAATGAAAAATTGAAAATTAAGCTACCGCATTAGACCATTGACATTTAAATAGATAGCAGCACACACACATGGGCGTGAGCAGAATAGGCGTGACTGGAGACGCACGTACATACATACATACACACATACATACAGAAGACTTCTCGCCTGAGTGAGGCTTGCTCAGGCTCGCCCCAATTAGCTATGAGGTAATAAATGAAATCAAGAGTAGATCCTCGAGTAGATCTAATTTGAAGCTTTTATAGAGGATATGCGTGCTAAGTATATTCATAGCAAAATAAATGTATTCATTGCATACCGTAATAACTTTCAAGAAAAAAATTAGTTCGTTGGACGTCAACTTTCCATTGGCAGCAATGGAGAAAAGATAGGAAAAGGCTTGGTACCAGAAAACCGCTCTGTATTTCTTGATAGCAATCTTTCAGGTGACTACTAGACCCCATTAGATCCTCAGGATGCTTTCTAAGCTTCCGAAAAAGGCCTCAAGAAGGTAGCAAGGCAAGAAAATGTCTTTTCCCCCATTGAACTCTTAATAAACTTGACGTCCAACATGGCGGCCAATTTACTGTGTGGGTTGGATATACGGTACTTAAAAGCTATGAATATACTTAGCACGCATATCCTCTATTCTGTCATTCCACCATAAATTAAAAGACCTTTAAGATTTAGATCTATATCTTCTTTCTGCTGGAGAAGTACCTGGACAACAGATCAATCTTATTTGCTGCATGTAAGCTTCAGTAAGATTTGCTCAAGTTGGTTTCACATAACCTTGATAGTCGCCATTTTGTATTTGTTTCTTGCAACCACACCCACACATCACCAATGAAAATATTTCATCAGAATGCTACCGCATTAGATCATTGATTTTAAATAGAGAGTAGTGCACACATGGGGTGTGACCAGAATAGGCGTGACTCGAGACATACGTGGACAGACAGAGTGAGGGACAGGAGTATAGCTAGAGTGGGGCGAGCTCAGGCTTGCCCCAATTACTAGGCATGAAAATAAAGGATTATTTCCCCCTATAAAGGAATGGATTTAGCTGCATTTTATGCCTCTGTAGTCTCGCTAGCCAGACTCTAATTTACCGAATAAGAGTCTGGTGCCATGCCAAATATCAACTCATGTTTTCAATATTTTGATTTGCGTGGGCAAAGAATGTTAATCTCTGTAAACACACCCACGCACCACAATATTGTGGATTTATCATTTTTGTATACTGATTTTATACTTGCTTGTATACTTATTTATACTTCATACTTGGTTCCTGACATCAAGAAAAATAAAGCAGTCAGGTGCTTCTCATTTTTGGCTTTTTTCGGTAGTACTGAAGTTGGAGCAATCATGGTGGCTGAATTTATCTCGGATCCAAGCACATAGAGCTGTTGCACGGAAGTAATCAACGGGAGGGTGTGGCTAAAATTGAGCTAAATTGTCCGCCATGTTGGGTGGCAAGAAGGCCAAGAATGAATGGGGGAATGGAGAAAAAAATTTAAATAAATTCTGCAATTGACATTCCAGGCTAATGCAAGGTAGGAGATGAAGATATTGAGTGAAGAAGTCTCTATAATATTCTGCAGCGAAGTATGATATCTCTTTGATGAAAAATCGCAGTTTGTTTCCATTTCTCCATTCATTGCGTGTACATTCTTGCCACTCAAGATGGCTGATAGGAAGCTCCGCCTACCCCGTTGATTACATCCGTGCAACAGCTCTATTATTTCTCGAAGCATGTCTTTACTTGCCTAATTGTCTAACTATCAGAGCAGATAAAGGCAATCCAGTCGGCAGTTATAGTCATAGAAAGAAAGTATAATATCTCAGTTAGTTCCATTCTTGATATAGACTTGCCATGAGTGGGCAAATTCTAATGTAACCATAGTAACAGTGATCTGATTTGACCAAATTCCGCCAGACAAGCACAAGTTGATGTTAGGCATGAAACCAGACTCTATTCTAAAAATTGAGTCTGGCCCTGCGAGACTAATGCCTCTGGTGATGTCACGTTTAGCCACACCCACCGACAGGAAGTAATAAAAATGAGTATCTTTGAAGGCTCATATCTCAGTGAAAAAAAATTTTTAGACAATGGGAGTTGGAATACATCATTATTATGGTCAGGCAATCACAATAAGCCAATAAAAAATTCACTAAAAATACACCGGACTTACCCTTTGTAAGAAGTTGTTTCTAAATGGATCCGGAACTCTCTGTGTACTATTGTAATTATATATTATGTGTTTATTCAAGTATATTCTAGAACAATCATGTAAAGTATTCTTGTATGTTATAGATCCTTCTGGACATTTATAAGATCTATATAAGTGTGTTGTTTGTGAGATGTTTTTTAGTTGTGAGTTAGTTTTTGTTTTTGTTAGTTGGTTTTGGAGCTCAGTTGAGTCTCGTGTTGATTAAGAATAAAGTTTGGTTAACAGATAGTTGGAGCGTCTGTTACATTTTTTGGTGGCAGCGGTGGGATAGTTCTCAAACGGTTGTAGAGGAAAGACCCACTATTGTATCTCTGCAAGAGAGAGAGACTAAAGTTTATAGTGTCTGGTGTGACTGTTTATGTCGGATAACAGTCGAGAGAATCAAGGGCGGTATTCTCTACGGGACTTACCAAGACACGACTACAGAGGACAGTTGCGAGGATTACATATTTTCAGAGAGAGTTATACTTCAGTTGATACGGAAGACTGTACTGAAGTGGAAGAAAGTCTTATTACAGGAGTTAGTGATCCTATGGAGCAATTAGCGGCAGCTTTGGCAAGTTTAGCAAAGCTTCAGGAGGAGCAGCAACGTCGTTGGGAGGAGGCCCAGAGACAAGCTGAAGAACGTCGTCAGGAAGAGGAGCGACGAAGGGAGGAGGCCCAGAGACAAGCTGAAGAACGTCGTCAGGAAGAGGAGCGACGAAGAGAGGAGGCCCAGAGACAAGCTGAAGAACGTCGTCAGGAAGAGGAGCGACGAAGAGAGGAGGCTCAGAGACAAGCTGAAGAACGTCGTCAGGAAGAGGAGCGACGAAGAGAGGAGGCCCAGAGACAAGCTGAAGAACGTCGTCGAGAAGAGGAGCGACAGCGAGAGGAGCGAGCTGAAGAACGTCGTCGAGAAGAGGAGCGACAGCGAGAGGAGCGAGCTGAAGAACGTCGTCGAGAAGAGGAGCGACGAAGAGAGGAGGCCCAGAGACAAGCTGAAGAACGTCGTCGAGAAGAGGAGCGACAGCGAGAGGAGCAAGCTGAAGAACGTCGTCGAGAAGAGGAGCGACAAAGAGAGAGACATTATGAAGAGATACAGGCCATGCAGGAGCAGCATATGCAGCAGATAGAGATTATGAAAGGAGTTCTAGCAGAAAGAGAAGGGAATAGTCCTCATTTAAAAATATCACCATATCAAGAAACAGAGGACATCCAAGACTTCATTGAAGCATTCGAAGGTATTATGAAGATACAAGGGGTAAATCGGACAAATTGGATTCTACGTCTGACACCGTTACTAAGTGGCAAGGCTAGAACTGTTTGTACTGATCTTGGAACTACTACTGATTATGATGGAGTCAAGAAAGCTATTTTGGAGCATTATAACATCAA
>NW_003547192.1:0-4001 GCF_000090795.2 Amphimedon queenslandica | reverse complement strand
TGTACTTAGACGACATTGTAATTCATAGCAGTATATGGAGAGATCATCTTAATCAGTTAACAGATGTTTTAAAGAGACTGGATGATGCGGGATTGACAATCAAGCTAAAGAAGTGTACATTTGGAGCAAGGGAGTGTACGTATCTTGGATATCAGATTGGCAAAGGAGGGGTCAGACCAGAACGAAGAAAAATTGAAGCTATTATAAATATGGTAAGACCACAGACAAAGAAGGATGTAAGGACGTTTCTTGGAATCACTGGATACTACCGTAGGTTTGTGCAGGATTATGCTTCGATAGCAGAACCCTTGACTGAATTGACAAGGAAAAAGCTGCCTGAACGGGTCATATGGAGTGAAAAGGCAGAATTGGCATTTCAGAAGCTAAAAACAGCATTAACTACAGCACCATTAATGAAAAATCCGAACTTCAACCAACCATTTATATTGCAAACTGATGCTTCAGGAGTAGGAGTTGGTGTAATTCTTAGTCAAGGAGAGGAGAATTTAGATGAGGGACCAGTTGCTTATTTTAGTAAAAAGCTACTCCCGAGAGAACAAGCATACTCGACAGTCGAAAAAGAGTGCTTAGCTATTATTCTAGCCATCAAGCATTTCAGTGCATATCTCATAGGGAGATCTTTTATTATTCAAACGGATCATAGAGCTCTTCAATGGCTACACAAGTTTAAAGAGAAGAATGCAAGATTGACTAGATGGAGTTTGATTCTGCAACCATATAATTTCACTATACAACATCGGAAAGGGGTAGCAAATGCAAATGCAGATGCACTTTCTAGATTGGAGAGGAAGAGCACTTCGTGCCAGAGGGGAAGGGAGGAAATGTAAGAAGTTGTTTCTAAATGAATCCGGAACTCTCTGTGTACTATTGTAATTATATATTATGTGTTTATTCAAGTATATTCTAGAACAATCATGTAAAGTATTCTTGTATGTTATAGAACCTTCTGGACATTTATAAGATCTATATAAGTGTGTTGTTTGTTAGTTGTGTTAGTTGTGTGTTAGTTGTGAGTTAGTTTTGTTAGTTGGTTTTGGAGCTCAGTTGAGTCTCGTGTTGATTAAGAATAAAGTTTGGTTAACAGATAGTTGGAGCGTCTGTTACACCCTTTAACATAATAAAGTGTACAGTGTAGCTCTTATGATGTTCCTTACTGTTCCTAATGCTGTCTCTCTTACACTAGTAACTTGGATTTCCTAAAGTGACATTAGTTATTATGGCATAGTTAAAAGGCGGTGGTGTAAAAACCACACTTCCTATTGCGTTTACATGTACTTCATACAGATAATTTACTTACTGGCTCATCAGTTAACAACTTATCATCATAGTAACTTGTTGCCATCTCCAACATTTCAGGCCAGGGTCCAGACTATAAAATGAGATTAAAAATTATTGGCATTACATGTAATGTATGTATAATGAGGCAGTGTTTTCACAGAATAATTATGATTATTCCTATTATGCAGCCTTACATGTAATTCGTACATGATGGACTCACAGCCTATGGTATTTTAATGCAAAAAAGAGTCATAAAACTTGGTAACAAACTCTCTTTTAAACTTAATAAACTATATAAATTAAATGACAAAAAAGTAAATTTTATTGACAACCAACATTTGCCAATTTTATGCCACGTATAGACTATGGAAAATACAAAATTTCATTTCTTAGCAAATCAAGTGATCAATATGAATTTATTGATAATTGAAGTAATGAAGTTGATACATGGTCATATACATTGCATTGTGTGTACATATATTTTTTCACTTACTGCAACTTCAGTTAAAATCTCATCATCATAATAACTTGTTGGCATCTCATACCTTTCTGGCCTTGGTAATGAGAACATTGACTA
The DNA here is from genome assembly GCF_000090795.2 of Amphimedon queenslandica. Lineage (NCBI taxonomy): Eukaryota > Metazoa > Porifera > Demospongiae > Haplosclerida > Niphatidae > Amphimedon > Amphimedon queenslandica. The sequence continues at coordinate 2,125 of NW_003547192.1, read as the reverse complement.
ATGACATAAAGAGCAAATTAAATTGACAATCCAACATCTGCTAATTATTATGCCACTTATAAACTATTTAAAAACTGTAAAAAAATTACAATTTTATTTCTTAGCACATCAAGTTACCAATAATTTTAAAATGTACATGTATACATGCTTTTTCTTGACTCTATTAAAATAAACCTAATAATGAAATCAATTCTGTCCTTCTAGTAGCTTAAATCCTAAAGTGGCATCAGTTATAATGGCTTAGTTAAATTGGCAGTTTTTAAAAGTCACATCAAACTTAAAATAGTAATTATGCCTTCAATGCAGGTTCGCTATGACCAGTTTATATGGTACAAGGCCACACCTTCACTGCATCTAATACAAATTAATAGCCTTACTGATTGTGCTTCATAGTAACGCAGCCTTTCTGGTCGTGATGACATCCATTGCCTTTCTGGCCATGATGAGGACACTAACCTTGGTGAGGATATTGGCATCCATTGCCTTTCTGAATGTGATGAGGACAATATCTGTACAATGGCATAAAGAATGTAAATGAATAAAATTAATGAAAAAAAGAATTTTATTGACAACCCAACATCTACTAATTTTATGCCACTTATGGCTATGAAAAACACAAAATTTCATTTCTTCAGTAGCAAGTTAAGTGATCTCAAATGAATTTATTGATAATTGAAGTAATGAAGTTGATACATGGCCAGTTAGCCACAAACCATATAGCTGGAAAGTTTCGTGGCCAAAGCTTTCCTGGTTTTCGTGGTTTGGAATGACACCATGAAATTAAAAACGACAAGTCAATTCTGTCTTTCTAGTAGCTTAAATCCTAAAGTGGCATCAGTTATAATGGCTTAGTTAAATTGGCAGTTTTTAAAAGGTCATAAAAAACTTATAGTTATTATGCCTTCAATCGAGGTTCACTATCACCCAAGTTATATGATACATGACTACACTTTCTTTGTGCATACATGTACATCAAATACAAATTGTTACTTACTGACTGTGCTTCATAGTAACGCAGCCTTTCTGGTCGTGATGACATTTGTTGCCTTTCTGGCTGTGATGAAGATATTGACTATAAAATGACATAAAGGTATATAAATAATGATAGTGTTGTTGTATCATTATTTTGATATGCAGGCTTTTACATGTAATTTGTATCATAGACTACATGTACAGCTCTTGGCATTCTTAATGCAAAAAAGAGCTACAAAATTTGGTCACAAACTCTTTTTTTACCATCAACTATAATGACAAAAAGTACATTTTGTTGACAACTCAACATCTGCTAATTTTATGCCCCTATATGATGTAACAGTAAATTAACATTATTGATTATTATTGTATTATTAATTATTGTACATATATTTGGTAGATTCTAGAACATTCATGTGGACTTTCTGTACACTTCTAGGCAATTCATTTTTGTAATCACTCTGTAAGTTTCTAGACTGTTCTCTGTACTATATAAGGCATTCTTTTGTCTTTCTTTCTGTTGTCTTTCGTTGTTGTTAGTTCTTTGTTAATCATTGTCAATTCAATTATTACAACAGGTTATGAGCCCAGTGTTCGCTCTATAGACTAAGTTGAAGACGTGCAGTTCGAGAGTAGCTTTGAGACTTCAGGAATTCTAATCCAAGCAGTATGGCCAAAGTAGACAAGTGGACAATCGACAAACTCGATTCGTCAAACTGGACAGTTTGAAAGTTCCAAATGAGGCACTTTCTGTTGTCGAAAGGGCTGTGGGACTAGTGGATGGGTCGGAGGTCTTACGAGAGAATCTGATGCCTCAGCAAGAAGCTGATTTCAGGAAGCGCTCACAAAGGGCACTGTCTAACTTAGTGATGTCAATTAGCTCCTCCCTCATCTACTTAATTACAACGTGTGAAGACCCAAAGGCTGCGTGGGATGCTCTGAAGGGTCATTTCGAGCGAGATTTGCTGGTAAACAAGTTGATGTTGAAGAAACGATACTTTCAAATGGAGATGAAGGAAGGAACTTCTGTTGAAGCACACATTAAGAGTATGAAGGAATTGACAGATCAACTAGCAGCAATCAATGCACCCATAGCTGAAGAAGATCAGGTGGTAACACTGCTGGGTAGCCTACCTCCCAGATTTCAAACCTG
>NW_003547191.1:22940-25135 GCF_000090795.2 Amphimedon queenslandica | reverse complement strand
TACTTCAATCTACTCCTTCTCATTACTCTCTCCGCTCAAATTACCAAGGCAATCTTAAATCAATTATTTGCAAATCCTCTTCCTTTCTTCACTCTTTTTTCCCATCAAGTATAAACCAATGGAACTCTCTCCCGTCCTCTATCAAACTATCTCTCCCTATCTCTAAATTAAAATCATTTATTTCATCTAACTTATATTGATCTATTATTTGTTAATTTATTATTAGCTTTTGCTATGATCGTTAAAAAAAAGGTATTAATTATTCATTATGATGACATAGGCTGCTACAGCAGCTGCAGCTCCACCCGAAGCCATAGTAGTTGAAAACAAGTCTGGTATACATGAGGTTCCTGACCCTCCGTTTTCGCAAGGGTCAGGCCACGCCTGACTAACCTAGTGCTGCACAGTCCAGCCCCTCCCCTTTGCATTGTGCAAGCAAAAAATAATGATAAAAGCCTTAAAAGGTATTTGGTAAAACGATAAATCCCATAAAATTGTTTATAATGTTCCTGGATATATGCAAAAAATTGTTTTGAGTAGCCTCAGTACAAATAAACTAATCAAAATTACTGTAAACAGATTTTTTTGAAGGAAGTGGATATTGGTCCGGCAGCCGGACGCCTACTGCGCGGCTATAGATCCGGCAGTCCGTTGTTCTCCGTAAAACAGCTTGTGCGCATGCGCAATAGTGCAAAATGGAACTTAGTCTTTTTATCAAGAAACCCTAATCCCAAAACCCTACAATCCTGGAGGCTAAGATGTACGAGAGGGTGCTCTAAAAACTAAACACTAAACCCCAATCCCAACCCTACGACCCCGGAGGCTAAGATGTACGAGAGGGTGCTCTAAAAACTAAACACTAAACCCCAATCCCAACCCTACGACCCCGGAGGCTAAGATGTACGAGAGGGTGCTCTAAAAACTAAACACTAAACCCCAATCCCAACCCTACGACCCCGGAGGCTAAGATGTACGAGAGAGTGTTTATTAAAAAAAAAAAAGTAAAAAAAGTGAAAAAAAAAAGAAAAAAAAATCAAACATTTCAGCATAGTTTTAGTCAATAGTCCCGACGGGATTCGAACCGCTGACCCCATCCGTGCAATCCAGACCAGCCTCTCCACTACACCACCGCAACCCTGCTGCATCATCGTTGCTGATTGTCGTATTTATACTTGATATCTGTATATAAAATCGTGTATTAGTATACTGGGGTGAAGCCCCAGTATACTATATAGGGACTGCCGGACCAATAGCCGCGCAGTAGGCGTCCGGCTGCCGGACCAATATCCACTTCCTAGAATAAATTATACTGCATCTAGATCTAGTTGCAATGAAATGAGTTACAATCTGCATCGAAAACAAACATATAGGTGTAAAATTTAAACAATGAAAATGGCCTCACAAATCATGTAACAATTATTTCATTGTGTAAAAATAATTATTATGATATTACAAAAAAATATAAAATATTCTATTGGCCAAAAATTGTTACCACCTATCATTTTTATTTGAAAGTATTTCTTTTACGTGATTACAAATACTGCTCTGATTGCATTAAGATATTTAATGTAAGTGTTTATAATGCTTTATAAGCAACTTAGACTGATAGCAAATCTTACATCAGTGGCTGATATCATTATCTCTTAAAAGTTGCTCAAGAAACTAAGATAATTCAGTTTTAGCAATTATCAATGAACAGTATGAAAAGTAGCTAACAAAATTCAAGTTGACCCAACTCTAGTTGCTAATTAATGCAGAGCATAAGATATTTTTATTTGACTTACTTTCAGAGTCATGTTTCCTACATATATCAAGCTTAAAATTATTATAACTTCCCTCTAATCCTGTAGATATTTAAAAAAGCAAGCAATAAAAATAGTAATGTAAAATTTTAAAAAACTAGTTTAAGTATTAGTAAAAATACATCTATAATAATTGGGCGAAGCCCACTAGTTGTTGGGCGAAGCCCACTAGTTGTTGGGCGAAGCCCACTAGTTCGAGTAGAGTATGTTTGTTTGTTTGTACACGTACGTCACCCCTATTTATCCGTATGAAAAATTTTCCTATTTTAATAACCTAATCTTAATCTTCTTTGAAAACGGGTGTGGTCACAGTGAAATAAAATGGCGCCAGCTATCAATTCTTCATTGTTCTCAGTTCATGTTCTTGACCTTACAAGTTACAAGTCACTCACT
>NW_003547191.1:18625-22930 GCF_000090795.2 Amphimedon queenslandica | reverse complement strand
CAGAATCCTACTCAATCTTGTTTTTTTTAAATTTTTTAATCAATGCATTCTTAAAAATTGGTATACTGAAACCTAAATGAATTAATAAGTTTTAATATTCTACGGTTGATAACAAACAGTGTACAGTATACATGTACATGTATAGTATCAGCATGGAGTACATGTACATTTATGTTTATTGCATTTACATGTAAATGTTGCTACATGTACAGTGTGCAAGTGTAATATTTATTGGCTCAATTGTATGTACATGTATGACTATAATATACATGTGGAGGTTTACCAATTCACTGGTATATACTGTACATGTATACTCTTAACTCTTATTGACTCACAGATTGATAGAGTGTACATATCAAGGAAGCTATTGTTTGCTGGTATGCTGTTGAGAGTCAGTGGATTGTGGACTAAAGGGGAAACTGTCAAGAGTAGAGTGCATGGTGACTGGCTCTACCAGTGTGGGTGAGTGGTTCATTCATAATTGTATGATTATTTTAACGACCTGGGGGTCTAGCCCCCAGGTCGTTCCTATAATTGAATTCACCCACGTGCGGTGTTTGTAGATATATATATATATATATATATATATATATATATATTTGTATGTCCACACTTACATTTCTTCTATACATGTACATGTTGTATTGGAGAAATAACAAGCCTTAGCAGCCACCCGCCCACGTTCCTTTACGTGAGTGGGTGTGGTCACGGCAAACAAAATGGCAGCTTACACATGGGACAAAGTTAAGAGCTTTCTAACAGCAAGAGAGCATAGAGATACTGTCTAAAGACTTTTTTAGAAGCATTATAAGGTAGAGAGAACCTCTATAAGTCTTAATAGTGACCAAGTTGTATTTGCAAGGTGGTGAAATCAATTATAGGAATATTTTTTACCCTGTTACGCTTGTTTTTCTGTATACCGTATAGCGGGATTTATTGACAAAGGTTTTATGTTGACAAGTTGACGATTTAAAATAAAACGTCAAATTTAATAACTGTCAAAAATTTTGTACTTTGTGCCACGTGTACGCAAAGGGCACTATTCGTCAAATTGAAACTCGCCAACCGGAGAAATTTACTGTTTTCATCAAATTTTTTACTCGTCAATAAATCCTGCTATACGGTATGTACACTCTATTACTTTTGTAGACCTGTTTGATGCATGTCATTATAATTCATTGACATTATTATTTTGCATGTACATGTACATGTACAATTACAATTTTACATGTCTGTAGATTGTGTTTAGATCAGCCTCATTGTAATTCTTCCTATTCATGCAAGTCAGTTCAGAGATATATGAGTTTGATCCCAATGGTCAGTTACTGTATCCTCATTGTGCTAGTACATTTTACTAGTGTTTAGGTGATACTTACTTTGATGAAGCAGTTGATTGTTTTTGAAGGATCTCTATTCCGTTAATTAACATAATTCACATTCTTTCTACAAATAAATGTATAATTCTTTCTCTTTGTCTCTGTCTCTCTCTCCCTCTCGCTCTCCCCCCTCTCCCTCTTTTAGGTGTGATTCCATTGATAAACTCTGTAAAAGGTGTGAGACCATTGATTGAGAGATACAGGACTCACAACAGTTCAAGGACTTCTACCAGTTTACGTTTAATGTTGCCAAAAACTCGGACAGAAAGGACTAGGCTAGTGACATATTATAATACACGTACATGTAAATGTAGGATCATGTTTCACACAATGATTTCAATGTACACATGTTGATGGGGGAATTTTGCTAGTGATCCTACTAAAATTTGAGAGTACATGTATACATGTATAATTTAATGTATATTGTATGAATTGATTAAAATCTTTTGTGTTTTTATTTCTCTACAGATTTTGAGATGGCCATTGCCTACTGGAATCTTATTTTTACTGGTCGCTTCAAATTTTTGGTTTTGGTATGAATTTTTAAGTGTAAACAATACTTTTAATTACATGTGAAGGTCCCTCTCTCTCTCTCTCCCCCTCCCTCCCCCTTCTCTCAGTCTCATTATAAAAGAGCTGGCAATACCCAAAGACACTTGGAACCTTCTGCTAGAGTTTTCTAACAGGATTGATGACACCATGAGCAATTATGATGAAGATGGTAGGTCTATACTGTATTAATTGTAATGTCCTCCTCTTTAAATAATTTGTATTTTGTACAGCACTTTAATGTATGGCAGCTTTATTTCTTTGTAAATTTTTTGATGATTTTATGCATATACACGTACATGTACATCACTTTACTATGAACATGTACATGTACATTAATGATTATATGGTGGGTTTATTATTCATAGGTCAGTATATACTCTAACTACATGTGTATATGTACATGTACAATGTATACATATTTCTTGTCAGGGGTGGATCTAGGATTTCATTTTTGGGGGTGCAATTATGAGATGGGTGGAGTAATTAAGGTGTTATACTACATGTACCTGTACATGTATAGTCTTTAGTTTTTTCTCAAAATTGGCTTGTTTTTTGATAATGGCTGTAACTTAAAATTTAGAGTGAAAATTTAGAAAAACTTAAAATTTAGAGTGAAAGGAATTACAGTACTGTACATGCTGTCTTGTATAAGCTAAGTACATGTATGTGTTTATTAAATTTTAGGTCAGTATAACAGTTTTAGATTTTAGTAGCATTCATGGTTTCCCACAAAGCATGTTAAGTGAGCTAAAAAGTGAATATGCTTTATGTGGTGACAAACACTACAATAGTGTCTATACATGTACATTTACTACATGTATGGCTTTGGGGCAACTTTAAAAATCATAACCAAATCAATTCAATCATTATCAGCTCAAACTTACTGTACATGTAGTATAGCAATACATGTACCTGTATGTATGCATGTATTTGAAGAAGAAATAACAGTTTCTTGACATTATCGTTACATTTAGTTAATTATTCTTAACATAATCATTAGTTAATTAACTGTCATTATTGTTATTTTTAGGCCGTTTGGTTTTTGTTCAAGTTTTTTAACTGAGAGTGTTAGGAATGAACATCTTATCAATAGAGGTGAGTGTGCATGTACATAGTATACCTAAAGTTAATATTATATTCATCAATTTTTAATTGTATACATTTACAGGATAAATCCATTGAGTTTATAAACAGTTTAAATGATGATTTACTTAAGAAGGAGGCAACCACTGACTCAAGGAGTGAGACCTTCTCTTCAATAATGAAGGTATGATACCATGTATATATCAGGTTAATAATAGTCATGATTTCATAGAGGTGTGGCCATTTATATTGTATACCTGTACATATTGATATTGTTATGCTATTCTAGTACTATTTTCAAATATTGGTTTGTTTCCCAAAAAAACAGCGATGAAAGCACCTTAATTTTTTTATATTTTTAAATACACATTGCTGTCCTTATGCCATGTAGAAAGTTTGACCTGATTAAATGAAATTTTTCAAGTTACAGCCATTTTAAGAAAAGGCCAAATTTCTAAAAATGCACAAGGCCTTGTGTTTTATCCAAAAAAATGTTTCAAATCACTCTTAGTTATTATTACATTTTCTGATACATATTGATGTACATGTACTTACAATGTACACATTACATGTATGCTGTGTAGAACATTTGAGCTGATCCTAACTAAGTTACGGCCATTTTGAGAAAATGCCGAAATTCTGAAAATTGCACCCCAAGGTAATAGTCCATGTTTTGTTTAAAGTGGGTCAAAACAGAATAACCCCAATTTTCATTACAATATTGATGTCCTTATGCTTTGTAGGAATTAAGTTTGAGCTGATTCCAACTTTAATTCTTGAAATTAAGCCCATTCTGTCCTTTTATTAGAGGGACCTCCTATACTTTATTTAGGATTATATATACTTGATGTACATGTATGTAGCCCCCAGTTTTATTATACAGTTTTTTGTTATTTCATCTTTTCTAGTTTAATTTGGTGAGACTAACAATAATCCACTACCAAAGAGTACCCCTCCAGTATCAAGGACTGATCTAACTGTTCAAGAGGGTAAGCTCCTCTCACAACTTTAAATACTTCATTAAATATTCCTACATGTAAGTCACTTCACCAGGTACAACACAGTATATACATGTACATGTACACAGGCTCCAAATAGGCTATATATATGTATGTGCATGGGCCCTAGGACAATAACTTTGATGGGGCCCTGATAATGATATGATTTTATATTAAGTAAGTACATGTACATCTTTTTAAGCTTTTGTCTACAATTAATAACATGTATATCATCAATATTGAAAGTTGTATTTTAAAGTTTGTATTAGGCCCCCCAAGCCCCAAGAGTTTACTAT
>NW_003547191.1:7413-18492 GCF_000090795.2 Amphimedon queenslandica | reverse complement strand
GTCATGCATGATGTACATGTGACTAGTAACGTGTTATCTTGTAATATTTTTATGTAGAAATGTTCAGCTAATGGTACAGGATGTGGTGTTTGTCATTCAAGGGATCTGTTGTTCAGGTTTAGTGAAGATGTGGTTACATGTCCTAACTGCTCCTCACACTTTCACTGGTAAATACATTTACATGTACATAATGGACATTTGATGTGTCTGTATGTGCTTCATAAATCAGTTTTTAAATAGCTACCTAATGCAATTAAAATTATCCAAACTAGTATGCTTCTGGTAATTTGAAGTTGTGGCATTTGTTCAACTGCTAAATTTTGGTGTGTTTTAATTTGTGTCCATGTCCCATTGAGCATGTACATGTGTACATAATGGTTCATAATGGTGGGTTTTATTTTGGTGAATGGCTATTATCAAAATACCTATTTTACTAAAAATTTCCTCTCTAAAATCACAAGTTTGGATATTTAAAAATGGACATATCTTACAGTATGTGTCATGTATTAACCTTCTCTTTCCTAAGGTTATAGCAAGTTCCTGTTAAAGGTTCAAGTACATTAGGTATGTGTCAATATAATTATATTGTTCTCTGTTCTAGTGTGGGCAGCAATGTAGTGCCACCTCCACGTGACACTGCCTGGGATCACTAGTGGCTACTACTGCTAGTGATGCTAAGAGCACTACATACAAGAAGAATAGATACTAACAGTACAATGGAATGTAATTCATCATACATAGTTATAACTATGTATGATGAATTACATTCCATTGTAAGGTAAATGACACTAAGAGGATAAGTACAATTCTCTGCTATTGAAGACTACATTGAGAAGTATTCTAAGTATAGTATTGTTCAATATGTTGTCATTGCTATAGGTTAATTGTTTGCTGTTTGAAGCTGTACATTAACTGAAGACTATAAAGAATTACATAACATTATTGTTTATAATTTTAGCACTTTTGTTTAATACACAAAGTTGTCTTTTTATCATTGATTATTATGAATTTTGATTAAATTATTGCGAGAGCCATTAATGCAGAAGCAGGTGCAATGACTTATAAACAGAAATGAGATTAAATCATGAAAAATGACAATAAAATAAGAAACACACTTCAGTCATACATGCAGAGTACAAGTCAACAATAATTTTAATTAATTAAACCAGTCTTATAGTGTTACAGTCCTTAGTTCCTAAACCCAGTCTATAGATCTTCAGTGTATGAATGTGAGATCAGTCCTTGAGATGATGAGTTCAGCCTCATGCAGGTCCGCAACCTATAATAAATGAAAAGAAATGATTAATGATGCTTTATTGAATAACATAAAGTTGACATAGAGTTGATTCAAACAATTTATTTGTTGACTTACAGCCATTTTAAAAGTAGTAATTTTTCAAAAAAAAATCAAAAGAAACACATGCTAATAGTCCATGGTTTTCTACAAAATCACGCCAAACAATGGAGGGAACACAATAACAAAAATAGATAGTAATTTCAGCAACTTAAAAAGTTTAGAATCAATTAACTCAAGCTTTCTACACAACATAAATACATGTACATGTATATGCATCAGAAAATGTAATAAAATCAAATTTTGAAGAAAATTAGCTCAAACGTTATACACAAAACAAGAAAATGTATAAGTATCATAAAGTGCAATAAAAATAAAAAATTCTCTCCTTTTCAATTTTGGCAAAATTAGGCTGTAAACCTGTACTATAGTACAGTGACTTTTAGCCAATTTTAGAGCAACTTTAAAAATTTAAAGAAATCCATTTTGGTTGAAATCAGCTCAAACTTTTTATGCAATAGAAGTACATATATTTGCATCATAAAAATGCAAAATTTCCTCCTATTATAATTAATTTGGCGAAATTTGGTTATCCTAGTACAGGGACTCTTAACCAATTTTAAAGCAGCTTTAAAAATCTATTTTGAACAAAGTCAGCTCAAACTTTCTACACAATATGAGTGCATGTATATGTATCAGGACAAAATATAAAAATGATAAAAATGAAGCTCTCTCTTCATTAATACTGACAAATTTGATAAATGACCCACTATTTACTCATAAAACATTTCATTTCATACTGTCAGTAACTAGTTGATATTTACTTCATTGTGAACTGTCTGAATGTTGCCAAGTCATGGCCTACAAATCACTGTCCAGTTAGCCGACGTGCCTCTATGTAAAATGACAGGTGTATAAAATGGATCCTAATAAAGAGATCATGATTGTTAAATAGTAGATTCATTCCAATGGATCAGAGACTGACACTGAGTATTATTGTTAAGTCTTCAGAGGATGATATCACATGCATTCTTTAGTACTTAATTCCAGCACAGTCAACCCACGTGTATTCACGTGGGTAGATCTAGTCCACACCTACAATATTATTGTTGGACACGCCCTAATCCTGCTGACTTCAGCTTCCTGATTCGTTCTCAAGCCTCTCATTCTCTTCTTTAAGTTCTTTTCTCATTTTCTTTCGCTCTCTTTTGTTAGGAATGGCTACTCGTAAGACTCCAGTAAGTATATACTATCAATAGAGTATATAATTAATGTATTGTACGTATTGTGTTAGTAATGTACTGATACAAATACATGATAGTGTACTGTTGGTTAATGTGTGGGTAGATCTACATATACATGTATATGATTCAATTGATGTAGTTAGTTTTGGGAATTGTCCCAAATTTCAGATATAATGTTTCTGTCACGTCTTGTACTGCCAATGTACATGTACATACAGTGTACTGTATTATTCCATGCACAGCTAATGGCCTCCGAGTTATTTTTGCTTTGAGACAGTAAATTTTCCATATTCATTTATTCACTAGATATACCTACCATCAATGATCCATTGGGAGTGATACATTAATTTTAGTATAATATCAATAATATTACTGCTTTATATTTTCATTTCTGAGAATTAGAGCCATTAATTAATGATTACAAGATAATTTTTTCTGCTGAATTTTAATTTTAGATAAAACAACACCCTAAGGAAATTCCCCACTATGCACTACAATCTCCTGTCCAGTGTCAGATATGACACTATATCATAGATACATGTTTATGTATTTATTGATTCATTGACAGTATGTATAGTCAGTAGTGGGAGTATACTAATAGAACAATATCAATGAGTAAATATCTTTACATAAAAGGACTTGTAATGAGTACAAATTTCCACTTGATTAGATTCATTCCTTATTAGTCTCACATAGCCAGTCCCTCCCTCTACAAAGCAAGGGTCTGGTCTATTACCATACATTACCTCATTCATCTTTCAACCTTACTTCTGGTGGAACTAAGTACACTAAACATTGAATAACCTCATGTGTATATTATGAAGATTGAAACCTCCTTTTTGGGCCAGGATTAATTATACTAAGCATAATTCAATTTTCTGGAATTTAATTATTTACAAATTGTGTTAGATGATGCATGAAATTCACTAAATTAGGAATACCAGTAAACATTAGTCCAGTGTATTGTAGATAGTATAATGTGTTATCATAACAATGTCAGTAATGGGACCCTCATCTAGTAGTGTAGTAGTTTGTATCTCTTCCACTGGGTATTTATGTAATATTGTCACTAGGTGTTCCTCCTCCTACTACCCTAGTCCTAGTCCTACTTATGTGTCCAGTCATAGATACTCAATGATTCAATGTATACTAATACACCAGACACACTCTTTGTAGAGGGAGGGACACTCTCTTTCCTTATAAGGATATACATGTACATGTACTGTATTGGAGGATTTATTGGTGAGGGATTAAATTTGTCAAGTTGGTAATTTAAAAAATACTCCAAATTAAAACTCACAAATTATTGTCAATTATTAGGTGACACGTGTTAGGAATTAATTAATTTGTCAAAACTTAATTGGCCAACCTATCAATTTAGACAATTTCTCTCAAATTTCTCACGATCAATCAATACTCTCATATGTTATACAAGTACATGTAAATGAATGGCTCAGTTGTTTGTGTATTTTTCCATTAAAAGTTGTTTTTATATGTACATGTATTGTTTATGTGTTGTTTATGGTCGGTTATTGTCACTGGTTACATATTCTGTGAATTTTGTGTTTGAATGAGATTATGTGATAATGAGACATAGGAGTGATTAATATTACTATTATAATAACTGTTAATAATACACTCATTCACTTGTTAATACTGTAGGACCAACAGTTGTGGTATGCAGCTTGGGGAGGAGATATTCAAGGAATGAGGACTGCCCTCTCTAATGGGGCAGATATCAATTGGCATTATCCTGATGTGGTAAGTGTATGATGTAGTGACTAGTGTATTAGTATGACTTGTATAATGTAAAAGTACCTGCAGTTTAGTTATAAATCAGTTTATTATATTAATATTGTGTAATTACCATATTTCCTCATGGAAGCACCTAGGCATTTATCTTATAGAGACCCGTTTGCTGGGTGTTTAAATGAAGTAGGTGTTTATATGAGGATAGACATTTAAATTCATTGCCAAGGAGTCTTCTTCTATGAGCTTCCTTCTCAGCTACAACTGCTATGTTGCCTGTAGTGTGTGCCAGTAACCACGTGGGGAAAGTGGGTGTGGCATAGGCATCTAAACAAGCATGGGCATTTATTGTCAATGTTTTATGCTGTCTCTAGGTGTTTATACTTTATACAGGTACGGGCATTTATTGGGTGTAGGTGTTTCCATGAGGAAATACTGTATGTTCCTCAAACACAGTATCCTATTGATGACACTCATAGTCCCTTCTTTCTGGTGGTGTGTGTTTATTGAAGGATCAGTCCTTATTATTTTTATTGCATTTTTTGAGGAAATAATGAATTTTATACATTTCTATTGTGAAGGATAGCACACAACATAACAATATTGGTATAAAATACATTGTAGTTATATACCATACATTATAACTAATTATTCAGTCATTGAATTATTATGCTTGCATTATTAGTTACTAATTGAAAATACTGTGATTTTATGGAACTGTATGATAATGGTGTAATAAAATTGATTTTATTTATCATTTTGTATGTACTTTATTTGTTGTGTTTATTTCTTATAGGGTAGCTTCACTCCATTACATGCAGCAGCTTACTATAACAGGAGTGATGCTGTCCAGTGGTTACTCAGTAATGGAGCTGACCTTGAGTCTAGAAATGATGTGAGTTGTATATTGAGTGATACACACATTATTGCAACATGATGTAATGTAGTACATGCTAGTTGATAATAAACCAGTTCCAATACATGTTGTTCTTTATATTTATTTGTGTGATATTCCAATATTGTTTATGTATTAGTTTACCTTGCACGTTGTAATTTTTAATATGATAAAATTTTGTTGTACACATTTTTGTGAGGAGTATACTGTGCCATCATGAATTACATGTATAGTACATGTATTTGAATTATGTGTAAACATGTACATAATACATGTACAAGTAGTATGATCTTTTGATATTTGTGTATAATTACTTTTAGTTTAGAGTGTGTTTTATTTATTTTATTAATGTAGAAATTCAACAATACATGTGTACAATACATTACATTACAATACATTGGCCACACATTTTATTACAAATTTGATGTTTTGTTGCTAGTGTGAATCTTTACCATAAAGTGCAATGTAGCTTAATTACCATATGGGTACAAATGATTTTCATGATTTTGTGAAAATATTAAATTCACTAGTAAATTATCTGTCTTCCTCCCTCCCTCATTCTCTCCCTCCCTCTCTGTCTCTGTCTCTGTCTGTCTGTTTCTGTCTCTCCCTCCCTCCCTCCCTCCCTAGCTCTTTCTCTCGCCCTCCCTCTCTCTCTTTGTCTCTAATTTTTTTTCTCTCTGTCTCTGTCTGTCTCCGTCCATCTGTCCCTCCCTCTCTCTCTCTCTGTCTTTTTGTCACTCTCTGCCTCTGTGTGTCTGTATTCTTCCCTCCCTAGCTCTTTCTCCCTCCCTCCCTCTCTCTCTCTCTCTCTCTTTCTGTCTCTTTGTCTCTGTCTGTCTGTCTCCCTCCCTCCCTAGCTCTCTCTCTGTCTCTTTGTATGCCTCTGTCTGTCTGTCTGTCTCCCTCCCTCCCTCCCTCTCTTCCTCCCTCTCTCTCTCTAGCTGTCTCTAAATTCGCCTCTCTCGGTCTCTTTGTCACTCTCTCCCTCTGTGTGTCTGTCTATCTCCCTCCCTCCCTCTTTCTGTCTCTCTCCCTCTGTCCGTCCCTCCCTCTCTCTGTCTCTAAATTTGTCTGTCTGTCTCCCTCCATCCTTCCGTCCCTCCCTCTCTCTGTCTCTTTGTCACTCTCTGCCTTTGTGTGTCTGTATTCCTCCCTCCCTAGCTCTTTCTCTCTCCCTCCCTCCCTCTCTCTCTCTCTCTCTTTCTGTCTCTTTCTCTCTGTCTGTCTGTCTGTCTGTCTCCCTCCCTCTCCCCCTCCCTCTCTCTCTCTCTCTCTCTCTCTCTCTCTCTCTTTATGATTTTTGTGAAAATATTAATTTCACTGTGTTTAAATTAATTGCCCTAGTTTTTATTAATAATTAAAAGCCATTAAGAAGCAGTCGTTTAAAAAATGTCACAGGGTTATTTTAAAAACTAAAAACTTCCTCAAATGAGAGAGAAGACAGAATTTCATGAATATAATCCTTTTGTGAGTGGCCCATACTTCTCTACATGCATGCTTTGATGACCTGACCTCTAGTGTGACTGAAACTTTTGTGTTTCTGTGTAAAAATTAATAAATGTTCATTTTGTGTATAACACATTATAATGAGTATTAACATTATTATTATATTGGACTACTACAGTACACAAGATGATATGACACTTGACTGTGTAGTGTTAGTGTCTTTATTATCCTGTCTTCTTTTTATAGGCTGGATACACTCCTCTCATGGTAGCAGCTATGAATGGAAGCACACAGATGGTGACAATGCTCCTTGAAAAAGGAGCAGATGTAGCTGCTTCTGATAGAGTAAGTATAATCATTAATTATACTCCAATAGTGATTGTACATGTATATCCTTTTGAGTGAGTGGATCAAAGTAACCGCAGGTGCTGTATATCTCATACAGTGTGTGTACATGTACATGTATAGCTTAATGTACTCTACTGTATCACTTTATGGAAAGCATTTTTATTAAAATAATTATTTTATGTCAATAATTTTTGATTAAAGTATAGCCAGAAATTTTTGTGGCCTGAAATTTTTGAAAATATATGAGTAAAAAATATAGAAAAAAAATCAAAATTTTATACTTTATTTTTGGGTGCCGATTTTCAAAAATTTTGAGTATAGACAAATTTTGAATTTTTGATGGTAATGACCTTTCGATTTTTTATTTTTAAAATATTGAAAGCTAAAAAATAAGAAATCTCAATAATTTTGAATAAAGTATCGAAAGTAATTTTTGTAATTTGTTAAAAATTTTAAACGAAACATTTGCTATGTGTAGCGTTTTTGAAAGTTTAAAGTTTCAGAACAATTACATTTCTACATGGTAATACTTTATAATGTTACATGTATAATAGTATAATAATGTCAGATAGACTTACAAGAGGCCAGTGGGCATTGACATTTTCTTTGGTATGGAGGACATACTTAGAATGTAGTTATACTGTGCATGAATATATAATGTGATCCACCCACTCAAATTGATGTAATTATATCACTTACCTACTGGGGCAGTATCTGATTTACAGACACCTCCCACTAGGACACTATGGTCCCTTGTGTTCAGTGTCTGTATTGACATCAACTTAAATTAATATTATGTGCATTAAGCATCAAAATTTAAGCACCTTTGAAAATTATTATCCCAGTCATGAAGGTTTCTCAATCTACATGTATAGTAACTGAGTTTATGGCTATAACCAAGAACATTTTATTGATACTGCAACAGTGTAAATATACATGTACATGTACATGTAGACTAGTAGTATTGTACATGTAATTATTTATATCAGTAAAATGTATACTTGTACACTAAATGTACCTCCACTGTCTCTAACATACTCAATACTATGGAGTATTGAAGACAGACCAACAATTAAAGTTGGTTTTTAGTTTGATTGTGATAACATTGTACTATCATGTTAATCAATGTTTACCTTGTATAGCTTGGTGGGACTGCTCTTGGCTATGCTGAACAAAATAATCATAGTGACACTGCCACTATACTGAGAGTACACTCAGGTAATGTATTTATTAGTTTATTGAACTGATGTTATTATACTGTATGTAGTACTGTATTGTTAGTAAATTTTATCAAACAGCTTGAGTCATCAGCTACAGCTTCCTCCCTTATCATGTGTAAAATTAATTTAAATAATAAAAATGTGTCACATGATTATTTGTTGTCCATTCCTTCCCTATTAGCTTCTTCTATGAATTAAATTGTGTATGAGTTATATAGCAATAGCTTATAGTGTATAATGTGTATATTAATGCATGGTAGTTGTATCCCACTATTAGGTTACTATTGTTCCTCTTATGTACTCTTATGCATGTACAGTACAGTCCCTCACAGCTGATGTGAGCCACACTGATGTACACAGTACACTTGGTATGTGTACTGGTATGTACTTGTATGTATTGGTAAACTTTGTTTCATTTCTCAAAAACATGTACATGTACAAAACTTTGTCATACCCATTACATGTACATGCATGTGTCTTATTGGTAGGTTGTTGCTCATAATAATGACACATTTAACTTAATTTCTATAGAATCAGTTAAGTACATGTATTGTGAGACTATTCCTGGTCTACATGTACATGTACGTATGATAAACTGGAGAATAAAAAGTGATAGATTTTGAGCAGGTCCTGATAATAATAGCCTAAATTGAACAAGTCTGTACTCATGAGTATACATGTACAAACTAACCTGTGAATAATTCTCTGTTTATGTTTTAGCTGCTAATGAGAATACATGTACATGTACATGTAAGTTGTTTTGATAACACCTTGTCACAATCATAATTGAATCCCATTTCAATACAGCATAATGACTTGTATAATTAATATGTGTACAGTCAATAGTTGAGTATTATGTAGAGCTTTTATATTAATGATACATGTACATCATTCTACATGCATTCTTCAATCATTCAATGATTTATTTATTAAGTTAATGAATGTTGAACATTTCATGGTTCATCTTGTCTTTGTGACCACTCACCTGACTTGTGTTACAGTGTCTTGTCCCATTAATACATGTATTATACTGAAGTGCATGTATAACTACAATGTACATGTAGTAGAGCATTTAGGGCAAGTATATAGCAACAACCCATTACACATGATTCATGTGTTAATTGCTGGAATTGCTTAATATTATTTTATAATGTCCATCAATATTGTGTATTAATGTACACTAGTCCTTAATTTAACCAAATATATTAGTGTGTAGTATGTACGTGTACTTATACATGTATTATGTGTGAATTACTATTATTATTAAAAGTTCCTTCAATTCAATCAAAAGCATGGGCAGGTCGACCTTTGACTCATGCTTGACACTAGACTAGAACAAAATTCAACTTGAGTATTAGCATAACTTGAGGACTAGCAGAAATATTGTTAACCACCTTATAGCAAGGAAACACTGTACAGTGTACATACATGTACATGTACGTTTTCATAGATACATACACATGTAGTATAAAATACATTTTAATTGTAGGAATAGCTTAATTGTTATACACTGACTGTCAATATTGATACACTATCCTTTGTATTGTACTGGTACTTATACATGTACATGTACCTGCTCATTAGTAATTGGGCTAGCAAAGTACCACTCTGTATGTATTGCATCTCCAGTCAGGCCCATCTTCAGGTCACGCCCCATGTGTGTACTACTGGGTATGATCTAATGTGGTAGCAGTAATATTGTAAAAACACATGTCCGTTAATACATGCATTAAACTACAGCTAGTATAACTGGAAGAATACTGTAGAATTTAAAGGATGAGCAGTACATGATGATATCACAATGTTTGCTTAACTAGACGAATGTAAAACATTGAAGGGGCTAGCATGAGCATAAACTAACTTGCATGGATGACCCATTGGAAGACAATTTTATAGCATGCTCTTCTACCTTTATTATTAGCAAAGAATCTCAGCTGCAATTTAAGCATAATGTAACTGTATAGCTAAGCACAGTACTGCTTTTCTTTGACTCTGAGCCAATCAAAATAATTGAAGCTTTTATTTTGTCATTCCACCATAAATTAAAAGACCTTTAAGTAGTGCTGGGCGATAGTGTCGAATATATTCACTATCACGATAGTATAGAAGCTATTGTGATGTGATGGCAGTATTTAATCTATCGTGATAGTGGATCTAGCCAGCCAGTCTAGGCATGCTCTCTGCTATAACCACATTTTTAGCCATTAAGTGTTATAGTTATGGCAATGGTAACAATTTAAGAGTGATATTTGGTAGAGCTTGGCCATGTTGTAAATGAACAATGATTATGCTTACTAGTTAAATGAAGCACCATGGTGCGTGGACTCGCCCGCTGAGATTCACCTGAGGGATAATGTGTTACTTGTATTGTCCCCATCATGATATTATATATATAAGCAACTTGATATTTAAAAAAAGGATAATAGATTTTGACAAAGTGCAACAATGCAATTACTGCACTGATCCATAAAATAAATTATAGGTGTGGTCAGCACCTAGCAGTGCAGTGCAGATAAACATGGCACGTGGGTAGGAGAAAGAAGAAAAGCTGAAATTTATTTTAGCATCTGAAGCTCTATTCAAAGAAAGAGTAAGCACAAGAAATTTGCCTAGATATTTAAAAGAGATTGAGATAGTTTGGTTGCTCTTGCTTTCCCCAGTGCTGCCTGAAAATTTTTCGAAGAGGCTAAATCACAAACTTTGAGCAACTGTAACTCGCAAACAAAAAAGAGATTAGAAAATCCCCACATATTTTTTAATCTAGGTACTTTTCTCTACCTATCAATGCTAATCTTGACCAAATAGAGTGAAACATGAAGATTTGGCTAGGAAAAGTGGTCTATTCTTGAAAATATTCAGCTTTTGCTACCACGGATTGCT
>NW_003547191.1:5830-7403 GCF_000090795.2 Amphimedon queenslandica | reverse complement strand
ATTGATACATGCACATGTAATATAAAGTACATGTACACAATTGTAGGTATAGCTTAATTATTATACACTGACTGTCTGTCAATATTGATACACTATCCTTTGTATTGTACTGGTACTTATACATGTACATGTACCTGCTCATTAGTAATTGGACTAGCAAAGCACCACTCTGTATGTATTGCATCTCCAGTCAGGCCCATTTTCTGGTCACGCCCCATGTGTGTACTACTGGGTATTTATCTAATGTGGTAGCAGTAATATTGTAAAAACACATGTCCATTAATACATGCATTAAACTACAGCTAGTATAACTGGAAGAATACTGTAGCACATTTAAAGGATGAGCAGTACATGATGATATCACAATGTTTGCTTAACTAGACGAATGTAAAACATTGAAGGGGCGAGCACGAGCATACACTGACTTGCATGGATGACCCATTGGAAGAAGATTTTATAGCTTGCTCTTCTACCTTTATTATTAGCAAAGAATCTCAGCTGCAATTTAAGCATAATTGTAAATGAACAATGATTATGCTTACTAGTTAAACAACATATCAAGCAATAATACATACATAACAATATGCTACATTTATTGCATTGTTGAGTTGTATCATTTTAATTTAAAATTAATAAACTAAACACATAAAAGCTATTATATCGTGATAGTTTCACTATCGGGATAGTAATTGAGGCAAATATTGTGATAGTGATTTTATCACTATCGCCCAGCTCTACCTTTAAGATTTAGATCTATATCTTCTTTCTTAACTTCTTTCTGCTGGAGAAGTACCTGGACAACAGATCAGTCTTATTTGCTGCAAGTAAGCTTCAGTAAGATTTGCTCGACTTGGTTTCACATAACCTTGATAGTCGCCTTTTTGTATTTGTTTCATTGCAACCACTTCCACACCAATGAAAATATTTCATCAGAATGCTACCGCATTAGATCATTGATTTTAAATAGAGAGTAGTAGTGCACACATGGGGTGTGACCAGAATAGGCGTGACTGGAGATGCACCTACATAAACATACATACATAAATGTGCATACAAAAGACTTCTCGCCTGAGTAGGGCTCGCTCAGGCTCACCCCAATTACTGTTTACACTGTATGAAACATACATGTATACTAACTACTGTATAATTGATTTGAATCACGTATAGTATACATGTACATTGTCAATGTACTTATTGTGCACTGTGTCTGATGTTATAACTGTATAGCAGGAAATTTCATTTCCAGAAACTTCGTTTTCTTTTTAAGCAGGCTTTACAAGATATTTTTGTTGATTTTATTTCTTCATTTTGCCTAACATAAATTTTCACTGTCACGGCCACTTAATTAGTGACATGTGTATGGTTTAAGATGGAAGAATGTCCATAGTTTGTGGTTACTACATTTATAAAGACATTTCGAGCCCATCAGTTGGAGGGGAGTTGCCTTTCTGTGTCGAGCCTGATAATGCCACAGATCGCTAAGCCATGGCTGTAGTGAAAAGAGAATCTTTTGTGGGTCAAAAACTTTAGTTAGATTAAATTTTCATTGTCTAAAAATTTCGTTCAAAATTTT
>NW_003547191.1:1490-4644 GCF_000090795.2 Amphimedon queenslandica | reverse complement strand
TATCATAGGACCACTGGAGGAGGATCAGTACTTCATTCCCTGTGTACTGGAAACATGTGCAGTTGATGTCTTGGAAAAGATGAGGGGGCAGTTTAGTGAAAGCTGTGACCCTTTGGTTCTAAGTTGGGAAGACAATGTTATACCACAGGGAATGTACCCAGCACTGGTGGTCAGTCTTTTAAAGGAAGAATTTAAGATGTTATTTAAAAAGCAGATACCTTATCGTAATGCCATCAAGCTACAATCAAGAGATTTAGGAGTTAACATTCTACTGGTGGATACTATCCAGTGGTTGGAGATATATTGTGCTGGTCCAGTACAGGATGCATGTCCAAAGCTAAGAGACTTTGTCCATAGATCCATACAGTCTGTCTCCAGCAAGTTCTACTACAGTAGCAATACATTGGACGGAGCTCTTTGCCTGTCTTGTGGAGCTGGAGTGTGTCATCCTAATGAAGCTGTATCTTACATCACCTGCACTAATGATGAGTGCTTACCAAGGGAAATAGGACCACGTCAGTCCTGCTGGTTTAGTAAGTGATGATAAAAACTGATATTAATTCACCTCTCATGAATTAGAACGATCAGCTACAGTTTCAGTCCCTTGTGGAGCATCTGCTAATGAATTGTCATCTGACAGAAGTACAAGTAAAAGTGAGTAAACATTGATTGTGTAGTGTATTGCTTATTGTGTATTACTTCTCAATTTGCAGTACCAGTTAAGATGAGCAATGAAGTACAACAGAGTGACCTCATTAGGTTATTTAAAGACTCTGCTGCCCATTATATGCTCATTGGGACTGCACTTGATGTTAAAGTGGATGATCTGTTGCCTATTCCAGGGGCTGCTACTACTAACCTAATACTAGTTTTCCAGAGATGGATAGACTCCAATAAAGAAGTGACATGGAGAAAGGTACTTCAAGTTTGTGACGATTTTCCAAATGAACTTGGTAAAGTAAAAGCTGATGTGGAATCGTTTCTATCATCAGATAAAGCCCCTAACAAATTATAATTATACTTAGCCTGTTTTACACTTCTAATGTTATTATTATCATTGCTATTTTTGTCTTTTTGATTTATAATGTTTTTCTTTTTATTATAAATATTCCAATAAAATCCCAAAATTTCAAAAATAATAATTCCAAATGGGCATGTTATTAGTACATACTGACTGCATGATTCAATTGATGGTTCATGTGATGCTGTCAGTGTGTCTCATAACAAAATTATGAGGGTAACTTGTTTGAGTTGATTGTCTTCGTCCTCCATCAACTCTTAGCTGCTCATTAGACCAGACCAGGTTATCCTGAGGAGTCTCTGGTGTTACACCTAACTGGAGGGAATGGAGAGGGAGAGAGAGAGAGGAGAGACAAAATAGAACAATAAGACAGGGAAATAAAGAGGTATATGTCACTTTATGGAGAAGAAAGAAAGAAAAGGATTTACTTTCTCTAGTTCAGCTGCCATACCTTGAGGCTTTCTTTCTGTTTCCTGCTTGTACAGCCTTTGAAAAAGAGGGAAAAATTAATGTACATTATAAATATTTACAAAAATCTGGCTCATGATCCTGTACAACATGTATATAATAGTACATGGACTTTTATTTAAGTTTGTAAAAACTTTACAAATCTATAAAAATTGAGTTTTGATCAGAGGGATGAGCTCAAACTTTCTACACAACATAAGTATAAGTACATGCATTTGCATCATAATGTAATAAATAATAAGAAATGATTAGTTATTATTAATACTGACATTAAGCTGATTCCAACAAAAATATTAATTTTAAAATATGCAGCAATTTTAAAAATATTAAATTTTCCGAAAAAAGCAAAAGCTAAAAGCACATGTGCTTTCCCAAAAATGGCTCAAAAACCACCTCAAAATCAAGTAACAGTCATTGTAAAAAAAATATGCCAAATTCTGAAAAAATCCCTGTACTATATAGCCCATAGTTCTTTCCAAAAAATGGCTCAAAAATCATCCCCAATTCTTATTAAATTTTCTAATAGATATTGATGTACTTATGGTATGTACAAAGTTTGAACTGATTCTGACTTAAATTTTTCAAGCTAGGTCCATCTAAAAAAATATGCCAAACTCTGAAAAAATTCCTAGACTATAGCCCACAGTTTTTTTTCCAAAAAATGGCTTAAAAATCACCACAAAATTTTATTAAATTTTCTGATACATATTGATGTACTTATGCTATGTACAAAGTTTGAGCTGATTCCGACTTAAATTTTTCAAGTTATGACCATTTAAAAAAATATGCCAATTTCTGAATAAATCCCTGTACATGTACATGTACAGGGATTTTTACATTAATCTTTTTGGCATTTTTACATTAATTTTTTTGGCATTTTGTAATCAAAATTTTCAATAGTGAAATGTTTAGTAATACATGCGTGGACAAATTTGCCAATTAAAAGCTGGCCTAATGTATTTATCAAGCAAAACCATCAAAGTAAAGTACCGCTAAATCACACGACAGTCACATAATTTCAATTACCTGATTGAGTGACTCCAGAGTGAAGTACATGGCAGAGCAGGAGGTGGAGAGAGGCAGGTATTGCTGGGAGACTCTGTCAACTTCAGCCATAACAGTATCAGTCTCCTCCATCTTCCTCTGAACTTCTGAAGCCTCTTCCTTAAGAGTCTCAAGCTCAGTAATGATTCTAAAAATAGACACAACAAAGATTACATCATGTAATAGTTGTTACTATATTTAGATGTGTTGTTACTATAATTAGAAGTTACTACATGTATAATTAGAATTGGGGATATCTGTTGTCGTCTAGGATAGGACAGGGTTCAGGATTGGGTCATAGCTCTCAACGTCCTAGAGGGATTGAGTATGAAATAATGGGAGTGTTTCCTGACAGGATTCTTAGTTCTAAAAAAAATCCGAAAATATTCCCACGCTGTTGGAAAAAACTCCAAAAATAAAAATAAAATAATTCAAAAATATTTACATGATCTCGTAAAAAAATCATAAAAAATTCCAAAAATAAAACAAAAATAATTCAAAAATAATAGTAACAATCATAATAAAAAAATTTAAAAATTCCAAAAATTGAATAAAAAATATGAAAATATTCTTAGGCTGTCGAAAAAATATCAGAAAAAAAACAAAAAATAATATAAAAAT